>NW_010396783.1:383-8536 GCF_000710305.1 Buceros rhinoceros silvestris | reverse complement strand
CGGGAGCCGCCCCTGCGGCTGCCTCTGGATTGTCGCCTTTACCGTCCACATTCTGGGTTCGGAGACTCCCTGCAGCCAGGAGCGTTAGTGAAGCGCAGAGCTAGCACTCGGAGATGTGCCCCACGCCATCCGGCAGGATGCCGTCCCTGTTTCCTGACCCGCCTCAGAAGCCCTACCGAGCCGCTGTGGTTGGAAGGACGAACCTCTCTGCCCAGGACTGAGGCGCGGTTATTTCTGCTGGGGAAGGAACGACCAGGAGCGGCCCGGTCAGGTTCAGCTCCACGGGACACTGATGCTCCAGCGCGGTCCGGTATCCAAAATCCCCGAGGAACTGCAGAGAGCTCTGTGTGCTGCTTGCAGTAAAATTAATCACCGGTCTCGTGTCTTTTACAGTGTCCTGTGAACCCCTCAGGTAATTTTGCCTCAGTTTGGTAATTTTGGCTTTGGTTTTTTTTAAATAGGCTTTTTAAACACTTGTGGCAGGCAGTGCTAAAGACCTAAAGATGGACAAATCTCACAGCTCGTGGGATTGAAAAAACATTCAGTGGTTCAAGAGATGGGAAAAAAGGTAACAGAAGCAACATTCTGAACCACCCTGTATCTCAATTCAATGAACTCTCCCAGCTTCTCAGCTCCACACACAAACTTCCCTACGTGAACACAGAAATTACAGACACAGTTCATGAGTCCAGAGGTTTGAAATTGAGACTCCTGCTGTTCCAGATCATATTCAGATTTTCAGTTTCACATTGTGTTTAACTAAAACTCCTTCGAGCTTGTCTTTCTGGAAAGCTTTAAAGGGCCTACAACCCTGTTCGAGGAAGAAGTTACACCCTCTGTAAAGGGAAGTTTCCACAAGCGCTACTAGAGGGCAGCCACGGAGCGTGCTTTCAGCGGGTGACTGATGCTCTTGAGAAGGACCAGGATGCTTTGTCAGCTTTAGCGCCACAAAAGCCAAAAGCTTCAATTAAAGCAAGTGGAGGGATTCCTCTTATTTTAGAATTGAGAGCTAAATAGGACTTAAGGATGATTGAAAAGAGCTAACAGTCCTTCCTGCCCAAATACATATGAGACATTGAATCTAAATAATGGGATTTCCCCTCCTCGCAGACTGCTAGAGGACAATATGGATTTTATTTCAGCCCCACACATTATAAAAAGCATGTAATTCTGTTGTGTACCGGTGTCCAAGACCCAAATTGCCCCTCCGCATAAGGCAGCATGCCACTGAGATTAACATTCCTATGGAAGTATCTTCCCAGAATGGGTGTTTTCCGTCTCCATTGCTACAACATTACTAAACCCCTTTTTTTAGTGCAGCGACGTACGGGGAATCTTCTGTTTCCTGCAGTGGCTGCTCTCCAGGAATCACCCACCCCCCTGATCATTACTCAGCCCCTAGCAGGCAGGCACTCCACAAGCCTCAGAGGCGCTCCACACACATCCCTACCAGGAAGCTGCACTCCACATGCCTTGGACACAGGATGAAAAGCGCTGATCAAAACCAATTAGTTCTTTTTCATCTACATAATAAATAGATAAATCTCTCAGTAATAAAAAGCAAGGACTCTGTAGAAAGACACAAAATCTGATACCAGTCTACTACAGTTGTACAACTCCTGTCAGTTACTGTCAGGGTCCTCCTAACTTTTAAACAGACAACACCGTGCAACAGAACCGTTCTCAAGTTTTGCATTACCTTATATGGAGTGACTTTTACTAGAAAAATAGGTCAAATCAAGACAGGAAGAATGATTTCCACAAGAGGGAGTCTTTAATCGGAAAATTTTCTGACTATTTTGACCCACTAACAGTCTGGTTTACTGTCTTTAAAAAAACTACAGTTCCTTTAAGCACTTGGTATTTCCCCAACATATCTATTAATACAGACACTGTAACATTTGCTTAGGAGGTTTTAAAATCCAAAATTGTTATATTATCACATAAAAATCCGTTGGTATCTCTCCTATTTATGGTTCGGTCTCAGCAGAGTTGGTCAAGCGGTGTTAGCTTTTCTGTTCTAGTTGTTACAAGATGGAGTCCATGATAGGTAATCACCACCGTTATCTGCGGTGCCCTGGAAAGGATGGACAGCCTGCCAAGGGTCCGACCTGAGTCGGACCGTCCTTTCCAGTGCGCCCTCAGAGCAGCGCTGGCCTTTTCGCTCTGCAGGCACACACACTGCTTCCCTAGGACCGGAGCAGAACGTGGCACCTCCTCAGTGACGCTGACCCACAATCCTTCTCTCCTCCAGCAGCCACAGATACAACTCAGGATTACTCAACAATTCTCCAAATCACTTTAATCTGGTGGCTGGGTTGTGGGGAGCGTATTTTAATCCACAACAGAAATGAAAAGCAGTTTTGGAATATAATTACTGTTATTTCTTATCTGCAACAAAGCAAATTAGAAGCCATTGCCTCCTAACGATGAGTAAGATCAGACTTTTAAATCTGAAGCTCCCCAACATATTTTATATACGACTGCCTTCATCAGTCCGATGAGGCAAAAGACAACACAGATTTACTTTAAAGGTTCTGGTTTTGAATTGTTTTGTGTGCTTTTATTACATATTCCTGTGAAGATTAAAGTACACAAAAGACGTGAACAAGACAGACGATTGAGTAACGGCATCTCCATTTCTTCTTTCACTCTTTGATTCGTGCAAGTGCTGGAAAGCCTGCAGCAGATTTTCCACAGCAGTTATTGAGAAAAGGCTGACTTCAGCCTCTTCATTCTGAACATCTGGACAGACCCTAACAACAGTAATTAAAACCCACTAAACTGGTAACAACAGCAAATTGCTAGAGGGGGAATGCTGCCTCTCGACCCGCCCTTCCCTGTGGAGTCCTGCTGGGTCAATACAGCCTGCTCTCCAAAAGCCTTCTCTACGTGTCTCTCTGAAGTCTCTGTCAAGAAAGAACAGCATCCAAATTTTCTGGTCACATGAGCAGTGCTCTTGGGCTTATTTTTTTTACCACAAACCTCAGGAAAACTAAAGACTCTGAGTTAATACAGTTGATAGAAGGTTTGAGGATTGTGTTCTTTTCAGATAAATTACATACAATGATCTATAATATCTGCTTCCTTGTTTTAGAACGCCTCCTTGTAAAATAGGTTTTAAATAATGATTAAACTACATGGCAGCATTCCCGAAGAATGTGGGACTGGACGGCACAGAAAGCTACAGCCATTTTTTCATCCCAAACGCTTTCTTTTACTGAGGACAGCAGTAAGAAGGTTTGCTTTAACCACTCCACTGGGACAGGGACACCTCCATGCCAGGAAGTGTTGGTCCTCCCCCAGTATATTCAACCATTGCCAAGGTTTGCTCTCAGCCACCTTAGCATGATCCTGCTACCCCTGAAGTCACTGGGGGCAAACGCAGCGATTCCTGGCCCCAAGAAATGCAGCCCGGAGGTGTGTTGCACCGTTACTTAGCAGACATTTCTGAGCCTGGAGAGGAGTCTCCACACTTTTCTTCAGGCCTCCAACAGCCCTTTTTTACAGCTCAGCCCAAGGACCAGTGGACAATGAAAAATGAAGAAAGCACGGTCTAAGCTTCTGGAGCAGAAGGGGACTAAGATCTGCTTTATAGCTGTCCCTAAGAGACACTCAGCCACCCCTTTGCAACAAGCTGCCTTTAAATACTCTAAACACCCAAATTCTGTTTGCAAGACCCCTCTGCATTCCATATCCCTACTGGTAAACACTCAACACTATATTATTTTAATCCTGCAATAGGTTATTTTCCTTGTATTGTTCCTGACACTCTCTGAAAACATAATATTAGTTCTTGTATTTTCAAAATTCTCTACCTTCGATATAATAAAATGTATCAGATCTACCTATTACACTCTAATTAACAGTGTTGCCAGTAACAGGTTTTATTATTATATAACTCCAAGTAAGTGCTTTCAAAACAAACCCAAACCTAATCCTCCCAACATTCCTGTGAAGGGATATTCTAACCCCCACGCTACAAGTACAAAACCCGAAGAGCAGCGGAGCCGAGGGCCTTGCCCTAGGACACAGAGACACTAGAAAGGCAGAATCAGGAGCCAGCTGTTCTCCCTGCTCAAACCATGGCCTCAATCCCACTTTGGGGAGGCTGTTCCTTTAAAGAAATCACTGCATCTCAGTCAATTTTTATTCAAATAGATTTTCACAAAGAAGTTAAAAAATAATTAAGAACAATAGCACAAACATCTATAACACGGTTCACACAAGAATCTTGAGAAACAACTCCGTGATAAAGATCCTTTAACGCCCCTGTGAGGTGGTTAATTTACTTGGTCACTTTGCGGATCTGTGGACCTACTCACGGCTCAGGCGTGCAGCCAGGCTCCAGAAAACTAGCGAGCATTTGTCCTTCTATTGCAACCCAGAATTTTTCAGTCACTCATCTGCATCTGAAAATATTAAGAGTTGACAATGCCACAGAAACACCAAAAACGGCACGGCCGTTAAGGTCCTGGAGGAAACAGGCCTCCTCTTGCGCCAGCTGCGTGGGAGGACTAGGGAACACGGGCTCTGGATATTGCTGTCACTAACACAAGTTTTCTCATTCTCCAGGAAATATTCCTTCATGCAGTGTGGTAGAAACCTCATCACAGCAGCGATGATCCATACAGCGCAGCTGCAGAAACCCACCACCGCTGGCACTCCCAAAGCAACATGGAAGCAGTAAGTAGCGACAGTCTGGAAAATTGAAGGTACCCAGCAGCCACAGTGACCATTTGCCAGAATTTAAGCTGTCCCATCACAAACAGGGCCAGTAAAAGGCAGTTTGGGTAACGTATGTTTGTTCAGACTTGGTTTGTCTGTCTGGACCCCAACTTCTTTTTCTGGCTTTGTTCAAGATTATGTAGGCAAATACAGAAAGAAGAAGCATGCGATTTTTCGG
This sequence comes from Buceros rhinoceros silvestris, assembly GCF_000710305.1. Taxonomy (NCBI): domain Eukaryota; kingdom Metazoa; phylum Chordata; class Aves; order Bucerotiformes; family Bucerotidae; genus Buceros; species Buceros rhinoceros. The sequence goes on along the minus strand of NW_010396783.1, from coordinate 3,630 downwards.
AAAACATTTTGAAATGTACTTCCCTAAGAGTTATCATGTAACACCGCATTGGTCTGAAGTGACTAATTGCTCTTGTATTTTAATTTTGAGTTGCTAGGTTCTTCTTTCATAACCTACCATTTCAGTTCCGTGGTGTTTGTAGAAATGTCCCTGTGGTCAACTGGGGTTTTTTTAGTTCCTTCTTTATCTTTTTTTTAGTTCCTTCATCTCTTGTAAAACAGGTAGCTTCAAATCATGTTTGCATTGGCGCTTATATGATCTCAAAGCTTCAAATTGAACTTATGAATAACGTAAGAAAATTTGGGCCAGCAGTAATTCGGGTGTAAGTAGATGCAGATCAGCTGGATTGTCTCTGTTTGTGCTGTATTTCACTGACATGTTGTATTCACTGATGGCGGCGAATGGCAGCACAGAATGGAGGCACGCGGCCTCTCAGGGCTGACTTTCCAGCATGGCTTTCAAGTGCCTGCAGCAGTGACTCCACTGAGGGGGTAGGTGCTCAGCAGGACACCTTTCCTCCTGACTAAAGATAAAGCTGAGCTGCACTGGCTTTATTTGACTCATTCTGGAGATCACATTTCAAGTCTGATGTCTGGTTCACATCTCCTTTAGCTTAATCTCCATGCTGCATTCAGGCTTGTGTGCACCGTTTAGCAAGTAGCTTATATCTTGGCACCAAATAAACTCATTATAGCAATAGAACTGTCTGCAAAATACCAGCATGAGCCTTTCAAAGACAAGCAAGCGGTGTGGTTTTCCTGGGTGATATGACAACATGCCCACGGACTAAGTCTTCAAAGTGGTGAACAAATGTATGTGTCAATCGTCTTGCACAAATGAAGGCTGGGTCCATGCAGGGCTTCTCATGAAGAGAAAGCAACCACTTAAGCTCACAACAAATACCTGTAGCTGTTGTGCACCATTTCCAGGTGTTTTCTTGCTGAAGGACGGTTAGGTGGCAGTACTGGGCAAGTGCAGGACATAAGGCTGGCAGAGCACAACAGTTTGCCCCAGAAAGTTTCTGCCCTTCTCCCTCACAGTGATTCCTGAGACTTGTTCTGACATCAATACACTGTCTTGATTCCACCTTAGATGCAGATGTAATTGCACATCTGGAGTGAGAGGAGTTTCTTCTTGAAAAGCAACTCTCTCGGCTGTTTAGCATGCCAAGCTCACTTTTTTGTATGGTCAACACCACCTTTGTAGCTGCATTTCCAGTTCAATGGGTTTGTTGTGGAAACTGGGACCCAAAATTTCCACGGAAACATTACAATGTTAATGGTACTTTTAATAAATAAATACATAAATAGAACACAGTGTTTTAAAAAGGTTGAATCATTTTACATTAATCATATTTGACTGTTAAAAAGAATTGGTTTAGCTGTGTAATGACTTTGTTAGAAATGCAATTCCTATTACACATTCTAATATGCCTCTATTTTAAATTAAGAACATAATTAAACATTTACACTTGGAATGAAAACACATTTGGAAAGGGCAGGATTTCCCATAGTTATTAGCTCTAATGAGGAGCCAGTCCCTTTGTAGCCTTAAATAGTACCTGTGCTTGATATGAGCAGGATGCAGAACATCCAGTAGATAATTTAAGTCATGAAAACAAAATGTGTGTCACTGTGTAACCTCAATTACTACTGCCTTGGCTACACACAGTTCTAGCAGATCGCAGAATCAAAATGGCAGATCGTTTTCAGCCCTTCTGAAATATTCTGGATGACAATGTTCTCGGAAAACAAAAGGATAAGAGCGATCTTCTTCAGTTACAGCGATGACAAAGGAGAAATATTGTCCGTTTTTGTCATTGGCCACGTCATTGTTACATTTCCAAGCCACTCCAGCAGTGACTGGAGGCATCATTGATGGCATAGCAACTGTTTTTGTAAACACCCTCACCAGGGTGGCAGTGTCTCGGTACAATGCCCCTCTCAAGAACACAAGACAGTCTCTGATTACACGATGGAGAGACAGAAAGAAAAACAACGGCTGCCTGCGGCCTGCCTGTTTCGGATTTACCACAACACACTTGTACTATCTAGGAAAAACTGCATAAAAACGCAGGAAGTTAGAAATGTCAGTTGTTTCGGAGTGATGCTGGCAATGTATTACGAGTTCTTAGGTGTGATACCATGTACAAGGTTTCACAAAAAATGGTTAATAGTAAATTGATGTCAGAGATCATGTTCCTTTCTAGAGCTGCAAACATAACCACAGCAGTACCTGAGCCACGAAGCCCGTGTCTTTGTGTGTTATAACTCATCTGCTGCTGACAGACTTTGGAAAAGAAATGTTACATTACATTTCTTAGAAGCTTAAATGGGTTATTGAATCATCAGTGGTCACTTTTGTCCCCCCGTCATCACCAGCTGTTTACCGGATTCACATGCATGCTATGCCCAGCGACACTCACTCTTGCAAGGAAGATATTTGGGGGCACGCTGTGGCTAGGAGGCATCACACATGATCTTCACATGGCTCAGGGTCAGCAGGACAGCTCAGTGCACACACGTACGTGTGCACACCCACCCTGCACCCTGTAGATCGGGCTGGAGGCAGCGGGTTTCCATAAAGAGGGACAGGAAGGAAGCTGTCACTGCCCTCTGAGGCAGTCGCCAGTGCTGGCCCCAGTAGTCCAGCACACGACTGGATTTTATGACATTCCACACTATGATAGAATGGCGTTTGATTAATGACTATAATCGTAAGGAAACTGCTACAGGCTTCTTGTACATGTGCCTTTGCATCAACATAACAATACTTTAATGGAAGTAGATGAAAACAAACAAGAAAACTCACACAACGTGTTAAATCATTGAAACGGTATCTGGAATTGAAAAGGTGGGAAGATGTGGCAGAAGGAAACCCATTTAGAAGAGCCTAGAGTAACGTATCGAGAAATATTAGCACAGAGTTTTCCACGCCACAAGGAAAACCCCAGCTAAACAGAAGAAACCAATCCATCTGACCTGTATTTCCTGAGAGGGCTGAAGCCAGGAAACAACTAGTAACATCCAGGGAACAGCTCAGAGTATCTTTACACACTCAAAGGGACAAAAGAAACGTGGAGAGGGGTGAGCAGAGGAGAGGGGCTGTGTCCATCCAGAGCTGGAGAGGGATGAACCAGGTTCAGAGACAAGCTGCTGATCATCCTGCGCTGGACCTGCTGCAGCACCAACTCTGTGTGCGCTCACAACCCCAGTAACTCAGGCGTGGCTTCAGGAGGGCCCCCGGG
>NW_010396783.1:0-299 GCF_000710305.1 Buceros rhinoceros silvestris | reverse complement strand
GGGTGGCTGCAGGGGGCCCCCGGGGACCCCCCCGCCACATGAGAGCCACGGCCTCTCAGCGCTTGCTTTGCTTTCGTCTTCGTCGCCCGGTTTTGGTTGAATAGAGTCCTCCGGCACCACGGCCTTGCCATAGGGCCGCGCAGCCGTCACCGTACCGCAATGAAGGGCTCTTTGTTCGGCTGGCTCAACGCGTGCCTTGTTCCTCGGGGAGCAGCGGGCAGGCACGGGGCGGCCAGGCTGCAGGGAGAGGAGCAGAGAGGGCTGCGAGCACCCAGCCTTTCCCCTGGCTGGGCCCTGGG
>NW_010396782.1:8003-21304 GCF_000710305.1 Buceros rhinoceros silvestris | reverse complement strand
ATATATATATATATATGAAACACAGGAATATCCCCACTATACAGATACTTTTCTCCTTTGAACATCCGAGCTAAGTTAAGTAGCACTGAGGAAAATGGAGTAGTAATTCAGCAGTGGTTCTAGAAAGACCCTCTTATAATGGATCTTCAGTTGCAAATACTCCCAGCTTCTTGGAATTATCTACACATTCCCACAATAACGGTGGTGAGGTGTTGCTAGTTGCAGAACTCCTCCACACCGTTCCTCCTTTCCTCAGCTAAAAGGCTACATACTGGTAAAGCCAAAAAAAGGCTACCACATGACACACCTGATGACAGTGAACTCCAGCAATACCTCTGCAGCACACCACTGAAGTGGCACCTAGCGGACTGAGTCACAGCAGGCATTCTGGCACACCAGAAAAAACAAGAGAGACAGAATAACATCTTCAAGGCAGGCTATGGAGCACTTTTAAAAAAATTTAACCCTGAATTGAAGTTTTGAACACCCCAATAGAGAAAAAACCAGGCTTCTACGGGCTACTTCTCACACCGTTGTTACTGGCGTTATTAGTAACATTTTGGCTAAAATGCTAACTGGGAATGGGGGTCATTCGTCATAAGACTCATCACAACAAAGCAGTCATGCAGCGTTATATCCAATACTAAATGAAGGCCAATATAAACCACACACATCAATGACAGGTATATAGTTATATAAACTACAAATATGTTTTCTAAGTTTGTGTGGAATACAAGATCTAATTGAATGAAAAAGACTAGACTGTAGACAGAAATGGAAACTAACCCAGCTCAGCAGGCACTAGCATAATGAGTTAATTATCTAAGGTTTGGCTAGGCAGTGAGGCAGCTATTAACTAACTGTATTGACAGTCTGGTCAGGAGAGGTTGACACCTGGCCATACCATGACTCCTCACCATCACCCAAGGGAATCTGAGGCTGTTAATGGCCCAAAGACAGAAGTGTCAACAGTAGGAACTTATCATGAAGGTACAAGACAGCCTCAGGAGTGGGATTCCACAAAAGAAACTATGATTCTATGATATGGTTTATGAAATTTAATGTGTTTCTCCATCTTAAAGTTTTCTTCTGTCAACACAGCTTGGACATCAGGTACACACAAAGTCAGGCCCTGACCTTTTCAGTTAGGATAAGCATCTATGACAGAGGAAGGAGCATGGAAATAGAACACCTTTTAAGATGTTCTCCTGAGTTAAACAGATCACATTTTCATTATGTTTTTGCTGTATGCACCCTGGTAAAACAAAAAGCAAATATTAACATTTAAAGAAAATATTATTTCTTGCCTTCAGCATAACTCTGTCTTAAAATTAGGCTGATTTAAAAATAAGCGTCATCTAATATCAGATTACCCTAACTCTACAGACACATTACTCCTCATGATCAAATATTGAAGCCAGCACTTCTGAAAGAGGCCAGCACCCTGGCTGCTCAAGGATACACTAGAGAATGACAGAATGCTTCTCTCCTTATTTTCATGAGGCTAGCTTGGGGTCACAGTAGTAGAGTTATCTGTTCAAACATTTTTTCATGATCAGAGTTAATAGGGTGAACTCTTGTCCTGCTTTTGCCAGGACAGAATCATAGGCCTGCCAGCCCTTAGCAGTTCCAAGTGACCCAGGGCAGCTGACCCGAGCTGGCTCCCATGGTGTATCCCAGACCATAAACGTCATGCAGAGTATGAAGGGGGAAGTTGCTGCAGAGAGGGGATGACCTAGTGCTTGGAGTTCCCCTGCTCCTCTTTCTGCTCCTGTGGACTGCTTTCTCATTTATTGTGACCACCATACATTCACCGGGCTGAGGATAACTTTGTATAGTTCATTCTGGTATTTGGTATTAGTTTGACCACTTCATTAAATCCATTGTCTTTTCAGCCCGGGGGTCTCCTTTCCTTTTTCTGATCCCTCTTCCTGGCTGGGGTAATAGAGCAACTGCAATTAGTTTAGCCTCCAACATGGGCTAAATATAGACAACTCTTTGGCATGTTTTAGCTACCAGAGAACTCTGTGTTCCGGGAAGTGGAGGGCAATTACAGAGAATAGCATCATCTTTCCTTGCAAAGTGTTGAGATGCTAAAAAAAAGTTGGTCGTGAGTAAATCTTCTGAAGACTCAATTGTGACATTGTGAGACTGCTTGGAGTTAACTATATCCCACTGTTCTACCTCTCAGACTCAAAAACATGGTACACCTATCTTCCACTTTTGTCTGATTAGAAAATGGATTTGGAAATTACCTTTTCTCCAAGATACAGAAGCATTTCTGTAAGTACATCTTCCAACACTAGAAGAGATTTGAGCTCGATTGGCTACTCAGTGCTGTCTTTTGAGACTGATACTCAAGATGAGACAGAGTTACCTGAATGGTCCCTTACACCCCCAAAAATAAAGAAAATGCCCCTTCATCCTATGTGAAAGAAAATTAGTGGTCTTGAAGAATCAAAGAAAGGGACAGAACGTTTGATTTGTCTTTCCCAAGCTTTTTTTGTTTAGCTTGAGAATGTCATGATTCTGCTACAGGGGCAGAGTCCAGTATCCCATATTACACCACCTGATTTGCATTCAAAGCTCTTCTTTGCTGTTTCTGCAAAGTTCACTGGAATGGAGGACCTCTACTTGAAAGGCAAAAAGCAGCAAAACTAAACAGTCGATCTAATTTACCTCACTAACTCCAGTTGCAAAGATCCTTCTCCGCAAGACAAGAGTTTGCTGCTGCTGGGTCTCAGTACACTATCTCACAAAGACTTAAAAAGAAACATCACACTGATGAAGCTGAAAACAGATTTATATCACCATAACTAAAACAAAGATCCTTCAGAAATTATTTCATTTTACTCTGACTCTATGCTTTACTATAAATGCCACTGTTAACTGGACAACATATGTAATAAGAACAAAGGAGCTGACAAAAACACTATCAGTCCCATGTTATTCTCCATCTGAGCTCCTTAGCTCCTGAATTCTTTTCTAAAGCTGCAGCCAGTAGAGCTTTCCCACATCTGTCAGTGGTCTTAAACTAACAATGCCAAAGCATATGACGCTTTGCTTAGGCTGACATACCTTCTGCACATAGGAGTTTTCAGCTGTAGACTTGTATCCTAAATGCCCAGGAACTGACAACACAACAGGAAGCATTACGTCCCTTCACGCTGAAGGATCTTCAAAACTCATTAACACTGAATACAGACATCTGAAGTGCGTTATTTGAAGCTGGACTCTTCTCTGCATGATCTGTCAAATCTGATCTTATTTTAAATTGCAGCTCACAGAGGAGAGGACTCCAAAGGTCTAAAATTATCTAAGACATAACATGCTTGCTAACATCTAAACTAAACAATGTTAGCAACTATTCGTGAAGCATTCTTTTTAGTAAATCAAACAGAAATGGCTTCTTTTTATACAGCACTACGTGGAGTATCTCATATTTTTATATTCTGAATTTTAAAATGAGCCCATACACTTTTTTGAAGGTTTCACCAGTCTGTTGTACCCCTAGGACATGTCCCATCTCCAATTATATACACAGTTCACTAAAGAGCTCTTATGAATATTTTTAGGAATATTTTACATGCTAAAAGAAAACAAATCACACCTCATCTTAGAACACTAGATAAAATGAGAAAAAGTGGGATCAAAACCAAAATCATTATATGTATCTTAAAAGCAGAAGAATCTGACAACATGCAAAACTATCCTAAAAAAAATACATTAGTGTCACTGTTCTCAATGAGTTCACTTATTTTTTGTGAAAAACGTGATCCACCTGAAACAACTGGAACGCAAGATTCTGTTACCATTATCATTTAAAATCCCTACTGTTGTGGGATAATCCCAGCCAATAGCTAAGCCCCCACCTAGCTGCTCTCTCAATCCTCCCTTCCTGAGGAGACGGGGAGGGGGGTGGGGGGCAGGGAATTGGAAGTGTAACAATGAGAAAAAGACGCATGGGTCCAGATGAAATGATGCAAAGGCCATCATTCACCCCCTCCCATCAGCAGACTGATGCCCAGGCAGCCTCCAAGTCATGGTTACCTTGAAGAAAACTACACCTCCCTCCCTGCTCCCAACACTTTTATCACTGACCCTGCTTCATATGACCTGGACTATCTCTTTGGTCAGTTGGGGTCAGCTGTCCTGTGCCTCTTCCCAGCCTCCTTCCCACTCTGCAGCCTGCTTGCTGGGGCAGGAGAATGAAAAAATACAGAGGTGGCCTTGGTGCTATGTAAGGCCTGTTCAGCAATAGCTCAACATGGCCGTGTTAACGCTGGTTTTGTGACTAACCTAAACCACAGCACCACAGGGGCTGCTATGAAGACGATTATTTCCCTCCCAAGCAGATCCAGTATACCTGCTCCAAAATCAGTTACAAGAACACAGCATCAACACCTGGAAAAGAGAGGAGATACTACAGTTTTGCTCCGACACCTTTGCAATCCTTTTTCCTTTTCCTTCCCCCACCCCCCACATCAGTCGACATTTAAAGATTGCAGCAGCTATTATCACATAATGGCCATATAAGAAAAAAATGGAAGAGGAAAAAATAATCTTATCTTTATAAATGCAGGCTTGCAAAAAGGAGCCCCATGTCCTGTACAGTAATTCTTCCACCATTAGCTGAAGCTGCCAAATCTTGCATGAGGAAGTGATTTTGTTAAAATGCATGACAACACCCTCAAGGAACTTCCAGTCAAATGAGATAAAAGCGATAACAATTTTTTTAAAGGAAAATACTAGCTAAGGCCTTGCATGGAGACCAATTTCTAAGTTCTATCAGGATTTGGTTCAACATGTACTATCCAAATCTCTGCGCGGGAATATCTCTTTTAGTGTGGTGCCACAAGTTGCATTTTGTTGTAGCTTTTAAAATTAAGATGTCTATCAAAACACTAATCATCCAGGAGAGGTACTGCATTCACTTCTACATTTAAAAACACAACGCTAACAAACTGCCTCTTAACAAAATCTATAATCCAAATAACTATTTTCAGTGCTATTCTTGTGTATTCCATTTCCTATTCTTTCTCGCTTGCTCTTCATTTGTTTGTCCACTGTTTTATTTTTAGTCTACTTTGTAAGCTTCTTGCTGTACAAGGAAGTACGAGCATATTTTCTGTAATTAAACATGCAGTAGCCGTATTCCAAAGTTTCCATGTGGCCAAAAGTTAGTTCTCTCATTCATTGTACCCCTTAAATACTGACCAGTCTAGGCAGCCAATTACAAGATTCCTTATTCTATCATGCTCTTATCCTTTATTTTTAATGCTACAGTTCTGTCTCAAATATCCAAAGTATTACGAGGCAGAATGTCTCCTGCAGGACCTTACAGAGATGACAGCTGGCCTTGTGTCCCTTCCCCATTTGAAGCACAAAACCTGCGAAAATAACCAGCTCCTCACTATTGGATCTAACGTGTCAACCTTTTTCCTTCGCGCAACGTTAATGTGTGCCCTTTTCAAAACAAGGTAAAAGTTGATACACCTGCAAAACAGGGCTGGTCACGCCAGTTCTTCACCACTTGGATGACAGTTACGTGTGGGGTATCATAACGGTAAGAATTCCAGGTTTACCTGTGACTCTGTTTCACTGTATACAACAGTGAAGAAGAAATTTGCTAATATTACAAAGCTGTTATGAGGTAAGGTTTAAGAGCATCTTTATCAGTAGAAGAACTCAAAGATAGTTAACTTCCTTTTTGAACACTGTGCAAGAAACATGGCAAAGCAGCAAATAAAAGTACAATACAAAAAAAGTCCTGTTACTCTGCGGCTAGACTCTGTGTTAAGCTGCTAATGGAAGCACATCAATGACATGAAAATGAACATCATACTTGTCCACAGTAAGACAGACTCATTGGGCAACTGTACACTACTGTTAACCACGCCTCTGCCTCCTCTACCTGGAAAGTATTAGCACTTGCTAATATATCACAAAGATATAGGGAAGACTGATAAGAATTTTAAAAATGCCTTAAAATTCTCCAGTGATAGAGAAGACTGATAAGCATCTTAAAAATGCCTTGAAATTCTCTAGTGTAAACCACTATATATGTATTTAAGTACTAACCTATAAGTGAGGTTGATGCTGTTGCAAAGTGACATTTTAGGATTATTTCACATACGATTTTGCATATCTATAACCTTAAAACAAATCTTCCTTTTCAAAATGCATGCATATGTCACTATCATTCCCCTGCTCGATGATGTGCAGTCTCAGTGAATACACCCACATTCACAATGACAGCAAAAAAACCCACAAGTGAGGAGACTTCTTTCATTGTCTGGCAGCACAGAATTCATAAAGCACAAACTGTAAACAGCTGCCTATCAGCTTCTATCAGCAATAGTATCAAAAACAGATGGCAAAGGTCAAGTCAAAGTTTATTGACAATGATGAACTCTGACAGCCTCTATTAAATTACTTCTTCCTTTAAGGTGTATGTGATCAAAGTAGCAGAGAGATTTTCACTCAGTCACATAACAAGCTATTTGTTGAGATTGAAACATCTGGTCAATATCTTCTAACACTGCAATTTCATGCACAGTTAGCAATAGGGTACATTTCTTCTCTTCTTCTTAGAGGGTCCATAAGGGTGGAACATATGGCCAATCATTTCATTCAAAAAGGTTTCAATTCCAGGCATTACATATAATTGTCTCTATTCTTTATCATATTTCAAGTCTACATACCATTGTTTTCCATCATCACTGCTGTCTGCTCTACCCTTTGCTATAAAAGACCACAAATATGACAGAGCACTTAAAGCTTAACAGCTTTTGACTAGTGGAGTTAGAAAACAGTTAAGGCAAGCCAGTTTTTAAAGTGACAGGTCTTCATCTATCTATTGTCGAGAATTCCCAGTGCATTAAACTATTTACTGAAGATCTAGAAAAGGATTATAATTTTTGTTGTAAGGAGAAACCCCTCACTTATGAGGCATTCCCCAAGCAATTAGAGATCACCCTTTTTACTGATTTATAAATTATTACATATTTTATAAACATAACATACAACATATATTATATTTAAAGTGAACATGTGATAATTTTAATTTGATGAATTATAATCCTATTTCTCAGTACAAAGTAGGAAGATGACACAAAATGTTACGTATCCCAAAGCTGAGAAATGCTTGCCTTGAAAGTTATGCATCTGTGTTGTCACATTATCCACTACTTGTTGCTGTGGCATGTACAAAATTCTAAATCCCTATCTTTTTGGTCAAAAGAGAAAGGAGGTAAGGCTAGTTGCAAAAATGCCTACAGAAAGTTCATTTCAAAGACTCTGCCGTTATTATTACATAATCTCCATTTTTGTTCAGCCAATGGTTTGTTTCCACATCTCATTTCCGCACCGGCTGACTCCAAATAGTATGTGAACCCTAAAAGTTCACCTAGCAGTTGCAAAAAGACTTTGACTCTAAAACTCCTCAACATAATTATGCATTGTGCCCATATGCTGCACCAAAGGTATAATTGAGGGGTGGGCAGGGAAGGGACAAAGTAGACAATCTCCATGTGGAAAAGTTTACAAAAGCTTGGTCAGACACATCCCTCAGATGTCCCTGAAGAGACCTTTGCTGGAGACAGCATTGACTTCTGCCACTACGGCTGTAGTGCCTCATGTTTCTGAAGGAATGGGGTATATAACTTAGATTTTTTTAAAAAACAATGTCCACTAGAAACTGATGGTTTTCATATAAATGTCAAAATATGTCTGACAGCTAACAGAACCTGTTTACAGGTTATAAACATAAGCCTAAGTAAAAGCCTGTCACACCATACCATAAAGGCAGCCAGTCAAGTCAGTGTAGCAACTACTTAGCTGTCACTTAGCACTAACAGCATTGCTGTAGAAATTAAGTAGTTAGCCAGTTTCTAACTGCTTTTTGATAGGAGCAGGAAGCAGCAAATATTTCAGGAGCTTCAAACAGGTTCAGAAGTGATGGGCTTAGCACTATCAAATTGCAATATTTTTTAAAAGAACCCACAACAGCCTCAAAGGGTGAAAATTCAAACTGAACTTTATTATATAGGTATAACAAGGCTTACAGTATTATGGTGGAGCATTCCACCTAAACTGGTAAGTTTATGTCTTCCAGAGTTAATAAAGAAGTTTTTCCAGGAGAGATTAAGAAAACAGAAGCTTGGGGGGAAAGAAAAAAAAATCTAGCATCCCTCCTTTAACTTCAAGGCGCTCTCACTAGAGTAGAGCCCTCTGAATGACCAAGTCAAAACTTTGGAAGAATGATTAGGCTTTGAGTCAACTCCATTAGGAATTAATCCCTCAGGACTGACCTCTCCTAAGTCCCATATACTGCCTCCACAGTTTCACACAGAAATGTCCCCACCTCCAAGTTTCAACATTAAGAAATAAATGATCCCTCTTCTAAGGAAGAAAAATGTGAACCAAATGAAAAATGACTGCCTTTGGACAGGGAAGCCACAGAAAAGCCTCTGGATTCCTCTAGTGTGACTTCCATGTTTAGTTGGAAATGCTCTATGTCCACCAAACACTATGACTGGCACACAGACCAGGCTGAGATTCCAGGGGAATACTGAATCCACAGTGTGCATATAAACAATGATTTGGAGGAGAACTCCCACACACCCTCACAAAACAACAAAGCGATTGCCATAGTACTCCCAATAAAAAGTAATCACTTCTCAAAATGATAATGTTTCATGTTACTGAAACAAATCCATTATTATGTTTATTGCTCTGTGCAAAAACATTGGTGCCTCACCTTTAAAAGTTCAGAAAGGAACAAAAAAGGAACAAGAAAATATTCTCACATTTCTAAATTAGCTTTCAGCTTCTTACTCCAGTACCAACTAGATATAAAATCAGAACATTAGCTACATGAGAAGTACTTATTTCTTACTGTTGCTTGCTTACTGACACGAAGAAGTCTGGACAAGCGGCTGATGCATATAGCAGTCCATTTGGTCAGTTCATCTGCTGAGGAGGTTCGACGGGTCTCGAAGTTGTCCTTGTTGTGTCTGTTCATGCACCCTGGAACGCCCCTGCTCACCCACGGAAAGCTGGACGCAGTCAAAGTGTCCAGGACTGCCCACACAAAAGCAGCCCCGTGCACTGTGCACAGGCAGTGAGGAGCTGTGCTGCACCAGGCGCAGCCAACTGTACGCTACACGGCTCCAGGTCCAGGACTTCTGGGATGGAAATTTTGTAGCCCACTGCAGAGAACCTCTTCAAACCCCTACATCAGATGCTTTTGCTAATCACTTAGGGGAGAGGTGGCACACTGTTCCTCCACAGTAGTTCAAGTTACCTGCTCATGTAAATATATGGGTTTTATTCTATTCACCAATAACTGAATGGCAACAATCCTATTTTTCCTATTTCTTCATTTCTTAAGCATATAAATAGCGTATAGCATTTGCTCCAGTTCACAAGTCACTTCTCCCCTTGGCAGTTTCATTCATAATGCCTTTAGATTTGTCGTAGTGGGACAAGCAATATCTTTGTCAAAGTAGTTTAAGAATGCTTATATTTGTCATAAACTGTAAAAATACTCCATTCTGATTTCCAAAATATCAAACAAAACAAAATACAATTATCTATTACAGCTTTAGATTACTTTTAAACCAATGTACTTCTTCCTTCATGGTAATTTTTATATTTGATTGTAACATTTTAACTTTAACAAAATGTATGACAGAAGTCACATAGTTATGTGCAGTTGAAAGCAGTGCTTGGCATTACCTGAATCTCTTGGCACATAGCTCAAATACTTTAGTAATTTCAAATAATTTTCACAGAACAGATTAATTTAGTCACCAACTCCTATGTCATTCTGAATAAGAACTGCAAATTGCTCTTAAATTTATTTTTTCCTGAATTCAGTCACAGCTAAGACACTCAACTCACAGCTCAGCACTAACTCCCAGACCTAATATGGCAGAAGTGGAAGGCAGGCTGGTTTTGATTCAAAAGAGAATCAGCTCTTCTACTGTTGGCTTCAAAAATCACAGGATCGGACCCGATGAACTTTATCTTACCTTCTGTACAACAGGCAATATTTTTTTCAAAGTCTAAAATCAAAATTAACAGAAAAACCCCAATATACAGAACACTAAAGAGAGAATGATTTGCTGACAGCTGTACAGCCCTGATTCAGTTAATATTGAGTGAGGCCCGTTTTGAAGTTAATAATTTCCTTTTTCAGCTTCCTCTAAGAAGCTGGAAAGCCCAGACTTGACTGTGATCTCAATCTCCAGTTTTATACTGGTGTAAATTTATTCACTTCAGTAGAGCTGTGCATGATTTATGCAGATGCAAATGAAATCAAGTTCATACCTAGTATGACCCTGTATACATTACCTTTTCATATGGTAATTTATTTTTTATTTTACCTAAAGGAGTATGTGCAAGTATGGGAGTATAGCTTCATTTCAATGTTTTAAAAAACTACCCAATAGCATCTTCTACAACGCATGTATTGACCACTGTTAAACTATTACAGTTAAGATAAGAAGATCTATGTCAAGGATTGACATTCAGTGCAGGAAATACTTCTTCAAGTACCACTTGAAGAGTGTAAGATAAAATAAGGAAACATCATCTCATCTGCATTAGAACATATGCAACAACAAAATGCATGCAACAATTTATGAAACTGAATACGGAGTATTATGTCTTTCATTTTTTTCCATGAACATGGCAAACCAAGAATAAACTATAACTGGAATTCCTGGATAACAAACTGCAGTTATTTGGTTTTAAGAATAATAAATACATGTTCACTTTAAACACGTTTTCATTAGAGGCACCATTCCAAAATACTCAAGTTGCAGGAACAGTTCCCTAAGCATCCTGTGTATTCAGATTTATTGAAGATCAGGTAAATCACTTATCAAACCACTCAAATACCATAAACCACTAAGTGACCATAAGTGACCCTTACAAAAAACTTAATTTAGTGATAGGCATTTCAGTTCAGTCTTATGATCTTACTGGTAACAAGATCCTTTAAATATGGACAAAAGAGCTTCTCTGAAAATGTGCTAATCTTCTATTTCACAAATTTAGGATTTTCTCTTTTACTTTTTTTTCTGCATTTTGGAATACTTGCTAGTGATGATGTTTGTACTGAAAGGGTGAAATGCCATTTCAAAACTTAATTTTGAAAGGCAAGAGTTAGAATAGCTGAAGAAAGGGAAAAAAAAGCATCAGCGAACTATCCAGAAGGAACCACCTTCCAAAACACACTCTAGGACGTTTTTGTTCCTACTAGCATTATAACCAGTAACCATTCAAAAAGAAGTATATAACTAAATGAAAGACCTGATGGACAAAATTTGGTGTGATACTCTTGACCTGTACATATCACAGAGGATAGACAGAAATATTCTGCTGATGCACTGGCAATACAGTAACTGTACTAATTGTTATAAAGTCTGTTGGGTTTTTTTTCTCCCCTCATGGGCAATTCTAAATATCCAGAATTATCTGCTCCTCTTTATAATAAATATGTTACAAAATGTCTCCATGTGAGCTGATGTAATAGTCCACTTACATTTTAAAGAAATATTTTAATGTATGTTTTATAGAAGATGATGATGTACAACAGCATAAGCAATAATGCAATTTAACAATCTCTGTTGCTTTCCGCTCAGGGGCATTTACTGCTTTCAGCAGCATCTGGCAAGCCAACAACCCCCATATCTTGCTTGTATTGGCTGCAGGATATGCTAACCGTGACCCTGAAGATCCAACGTATTAGAGAGCACGTACTTAATCTGAAAGTCTAACTGCATATGTGCTAATTAATTTACATCTAACATTATCATATTATTTTGGTATTTCGTATAATCGTTTTCTGTAGAGCACAAAATCCATCATACTGAAAGTGCATAAGTATAAATGTATTTATCTTAACATCTAAGGAAAACTAAAATCAAGTGTTTTCGAACTATAAATGCCTTATGATATTTTCCTTCTCAGGAAGATAAAAACTTCACCATAATTTTAAGGATTCTTCCTGGAGTTTTTGGATATTGTCATTACTGTTAGTTGTTCTACTAATGTTAATTACATCACTACATGATTTCCCATGGATAAAAACTTGTAATTCCATCTACTTATTTCTACAGAGGCAGAAGAAAACAGTAGATTATGAAGCCGTCAAGATGATAAAATGACATCGAAAGCAAATTTGTATTTGTAATACAGCATGCAAGATTTGGAAATGCTACTTAAAACAGAAGCAGCAAACTAGCTTCAGGCACTGAACATGCGCTTCAGGCAGCATGTGTATGAAAAATTGCCACTGTATTAGCATAACTGAAGCAACAACGAAAAAGATTCTCTCTCAACTGCATTAAGAAAAAAAACTGTCGATAAATCAACTGAAAGACAAGGACAAGTATCAATATTAAAACACCAGTTATAACTGGCATAACACCATTTCTCTTGACGCAAAAGCTAACAAGGAGCGATATAAAAGGTTAACTCATTACTCCTTATTTTTAATTTTCCAGAACAAATTTCTAAGCATTTCAAGACACTTTTAATCTAAAAGCCAATTTTCTGCTCATACTTAGATTGATGGGACCTGACCGATATCAGTGGGATTATACCAGTATGGATTTAAAAGATAATTTGGTTCTATTATCTTAATTCTGGTAAATTTTTGTTATACATGGTATATGACTATTCAAGACTAAGTCCTCAGGATACAAATACATTGTCTAATAGCGGGCTGTAAGGACATTCATTAGTAACTGTAAAGTTATTTTAACCTGAGCAGAACAGATCAATGAATGATAGGCACAGGTATAAAAGTACTACCTATGCATATGATTTTAAAGCCAACATCACCACTTTTTAATCCTAAGGAAATACAAACATATTTCTTTTTAATAATTTAGGTACAAAACCTGCTTCTATAAAACCAAAGCTATTTAATATTAAAATGAGCTGAAGTTCAGTTAGAAAGTCCAGGTGTTAACAAAAATTTCTGCAGATCCATTATTTTTACAATGTTGAAAGCATTCCTCCTTTTATTAACATGACATAATCCACACTCTTGAAAACACTGTAGAGATTTGGTATGTTACTCCAATTTTATTTTAATTTTACTTTTTTCTATTGAAACTAGAGAAGGGTTTTGTTCATTTTCTTATTAATATGGAAACGTGATTATTCTCCTCTTAAGACAGTTTAAAACAGGACTGGATGAATTGTTACTGAAGGCTAAAACCAGCCTACTACCAGCCAGTAGCAGCAGTGGCCAGTGGCAGGAGGGCCCCCCCCGCGGAATT
>NW_010396782.1:3922-7961 GCF_000710305.1 Buceros rhinoceros silvestris | reverse complement strand
CCCTCCCCCCAGCCAGGAGCAGCAGTGGCCAGTGGCAGCAGGCCACCTCCGTCGATATCCAGGTGTATAATATACACATCCCCATATTCCCAACTTATTGTATCCCACAGTACTCTGCAGGAGTGGTCCTGGGGATGCATGATAACATACAGCCTGGACAGGTTCTCCCTCTAGCATCTCAATCTCTAGGGAGAAGGTATGTATTGTGTACTGCCTCTTCATCACATCATCTGACCAGGGGCTAGTTACCATCACTGCCATTGCTACTGTTTTTGTAATTTTTATTTACCCTTTCTTTTGACATCTTTAATTTTACTGTTTTTTAAATTTTCCTATTATTTTCCAGAAAACAAACATAGGATAGACTGATTTTTATGAGGCTGAAATCTGTTATGCTGTAGGTTTTATAGTAAAAGAAATTTTGGAGGAGCAAGACAACCACAACCATCAACTTCTCAAGAGGGCCTGAGAAGTATTTTCAAAGTTTAAATTTAGCCTAATAAGGCTAATATTGCTACTGAAGAAACGCCACGTGATAATGAAGATTCTTCATTTTCAGACCTCTCATGTTACCTCCTGGAAGCGTGCATCCATTTAGATTTTCGCTATAGAGATTCCATATAGCAGACAAGAGTTTTCTTTCCTCACTCTATTTCTATGGTCCACTTAACAAGCTCATGATTACTTTTAGATCACTTGATCACCTACAGACAAACACAAGGCAAATGCTAAGCAATAGCCTTCTTCAAAGGGTAAGTTAGAAATGATCTCAAGTTCAATTTAGTTCAAGACAGTACCTTCAGTAGGTGCCCCTATTCCACCACCACCCCAAAACCAATAGAAAGTTACAAAGGGAACTAGCATTACCAGCTTACAGCTAACCTTTGTTAACAGACCAGTCTGCCATGCCTGGTGTGTCTATATTCAGATTTATCGACTCCAGGTTGTTCCCTCAAAGAGGAGAAATAATTCCCTTAGTAAGGCTTCCTTCTAGATTTAGCCATACTAAAAAGCTCAACCATCATCAGCAATGATTTTTATGAGTTGCCTCTCTAAACACTGAGCCCCAGCACTGCTGCTTCTAGAGCTTTTTACACACAAGCCAAAATAAACACTTTATTTCCCCAAACTTATTTGTTAAAATCCCAGTCTAACTCAGTACTTCAACATTTTGGAAAGTTTATGGTGACAAATATAGAAGACCAATGTTGCTCAGTTATTCCTGCAACTAAACATGGCTTATAACAGTGTCAACTTGTTCTTAAAAAAAAAAAATTCACACTGAAAGCCAAAAGTAGCATTCTGAAGTCAAGGAACCGTATCTATTTCTAAAAATATTTCCTTGCTAATCCATTATCCATTTTCACATGTTCAGAAAATACTAAGTGTAGGAAGATGCAAAAATCTTTCTAACCCTGACCTTACCAGAAATCACACACGTAGCAAACTCCAGGTATTACAACTTTAAGCTAACCTCCCCCTCCAAAACTCAAAAAACCCTGAACAACAAAAACCCCACAATCCTGATACAGAAATCTAAGTTTATTCCTCAAATGATTTAGACTCCTTAAAAACCAAACCAACCAAACCAATAAAAACCCAAACACATTCCCCCTCTTGAATCGTTACTAAACTGTCTGTCCACACCACTGCCTGTTTGTACATACCAAGGTTAGGATGAGCAGACTACATTCCTCTACACTGAGAAAGAACCAAAAGAGAGAAAAGAAAATTCAGAGAGAATTCTACAGCACAGAGATGAACTCTGACAACTGGCAGTGTGAAATGATGGATCCCACGTAGAGAATATTAAAAACTCCTATCAAGTAGACAGAAACCAACCAATGTATGGAATTCAGAGCTTAACTCTGCACATGAAATTTCTATTAAGAGAAAAACCTGGTGTTTTGGTAAGATTTAAACTACTTCAAAATGAGGAAACAATTATAACTCCACTACACATATGACTGAGCATTATACAGTCATTCAAGCTTTAATTTTGTCACTTTAATGGCTTAAATACACCTCAAGGTGTACCTTCTTTATTGCGCTAATACACAGCTATTGTACAACAAGAGGAGATTACCTTTTGCTCACTTAGAAGAATGTCAGCAGAAGACGACATTCACTTAGCTGATTTCACCAGTAAAGACTCTACTTTTCTGTCTGGGAGAGTACATCACCCACAGACTTCCTATTGTAGCTACTTGGAAAGCAATCACAAATTGCTCTCCCTTGAACAACCTATTATTCCAAGACAAGGTGTCCTTGAACTGTAGCAATGAAACAAATGTACCTGGAAGAAAACCAAGCTATTGTTACTAGTACACAGGCAAAAATTGTTCAATCACAATAAATTGTTTCCAGGTATGCATACATAAAACCTTGCTGCTTCCATCAGAATACACAAAATCATTGTCTTCAGCGTACCCCTAGAAACTGAAATGACAGGTAAGCATTGATAAACAATTAGGAAGCGATTTTACATTTGTGTACTTTGTACTGAACTCCAGTGAAAGCTTAAAAGTTGGTTCAGAAAAGATGGCAGATAATAAACCACTTTAACATTTACTTCACCGTACTCTGTCAAAAAGAAAAAAGATTCTGCTTACTCAAAATATACCAAAACAATATTCACCCAAACCAAGCAATAAATACCACATAGGCAAACAGTATTATCTGTACTATTTATTGTGTTCTGAAGACAATGCCTACCACAAGGCCCAGTAAAGTCCATCAGTAAAGATGGACTTGCATCTTGTATTCGGAAAACAAAATGACTCCTTCCAAACATGCAGTCTGAGCACCAGACCACTAAATGCATGCTAACAGGAGCTCTAGTTTCCTGCAGTCTTCTGCACAAATTGGAGGGTGTTTTATCATATTGGGTAATAAAACATTTCTTTTCATTTTTAAAAGCCACTATCTACAAGCCAAATTTTTTCAGTTCATCACAGCTGCACTCAAGAAAGCATTTACATTTTTTCAGATGCTACTTAAGAGATGCATAGTGAGAGAAGAACAGGTTTACAAAATTTTGAGCACAACCAAAACAAGCGAGTAAGTTTCTCTTCCATAGTCAGGCCTAGAACAGAGACAAACAAGAAAGCTTAGCAACCCCAACTACCCACAATTATCTGCCTCAACACACAGAAAATAGAAAAAAATGAACACAACACTATTAACACCAAATGAAGCAGCAGCAGAAGTTGGAATATATAACTCAGTTTGAGAACATTAATTAAGAGAACCACTATTTCAGCAAGCAATTCTTCATAAGGTTACTATAATCATGTTAGACGTGAAAATGGCTGGCAGAAACAAGACAGATTCTTCTTCATAAGCAAACTTCAACAAAGCTCTCATTTCACCTTATTTATTTACACAAATAAAATATGCTCATTTTATATCTCAAAGAATCAGTAATGAAATTTTTCTCTTTGTCATGCTGTGCATTCACCGGAATCGTACAGCAAGTATCCAAAAAATTAACTGCCTTGGCAAATCAATAGGTTTCTGCACAGTACTAAGTAAACTAGTACATCGCTCAAATTCTTTTTTGCCTTTGAGCCGAACAATCACATTTCTGTACCCAATGAACCAAATACAGCTCAATTAATTCCTTTATTGCATGAAGAAGTTATTCTTCTCTTGACATTCAGGCGTAACTTGCATAAATGTTTATCACAGCAACAATAAACTCTTTCAGAAAAACAGTATAGAGTCACAGCAGAGAGAACTCTCAGGAGGGATAGCCATCGTAACTGTTAGCATCTGTTCCCGTGTGTCTGCATCTAACAACTTGTTTTATTTGAGGGTCATAAAGAAAAATACTGAAGGGAAGAAATTTTATCTTAACTTTGAATGTGTTAAGACAATGCAACTTTAAAGAATAGAAAAAAAAAATCATATGATGAGACAAAAGAACCAGGTGGGTGGATCTGCAGTTCTGAGGAACAAATCAACAGTGCAACGCACAAAAAGAATAACGTCTTGGGGAGATGGGGGGGGGGGGGGGAGAAGCGCCAATGGGTTGCAA
>NW_010396782.1:0-3848 GCF_000710305.1 Buceros rhinoceros silvestris | reverse complement strand
GGTGGAGAAGCCGCAATGGTTTGCAATATGAAAAGAACATTGAGTAGATTAAGATGTTACAGTCTTCTACATACCGGAATGATTAAATTTAAAAGTTTGACACTGAATTTAGCTTGGCTAATACAAGCTTATCTGCAACTATTCCGCCCCTTTGGGTTTTTAAGTCTTCAACTTATGCTGGTTTTTTGTGAATTTATTATTTCTTCAATCTAGAATACTGGTCAGAGTAAAACAAAGTTATGTAGAGGATAGAAAACTGTGGCTTTAGATTTCTTGAATTTAAGTTTTCAGAATAAATTAAACCTAATACATTTTAAAATACTTCATAAATACTGTGATACATCCAATTTTACAGCTACAGTTTGTATAATCTAAACTAAAGTTATTTTTAAAACACAGAATAGAAGACCGGATTCTTTCAGCTACAAAAGAAAAGTTTCTTTGAAAGACTGCCAAAAATACTTTTACAGCTGATATGTAGCTGACACATTAACCTGCTAACTGTTTGTGGAAGTACTAATGACTAAGCAAGGGATATCAAAGACAGTGAATAAAAGAACAAACAGCTGCCAGTACTTGGCATTCCATTCTGCTATCATAGCTAATATGATTGGCAAAGGAAGTTACACCTACTTTATAATAATAATAATGCTACATTTGGCAAAGACTTCTGGATGGAAGTATTCCAGCACTCGATTTTTCAAAAGGTGTTGTATGATTCATTAGAAAGATCAAAATATTCTACTACTGTAACTGCAATACTGCAGAGAATTATAAAAACAATGTGTCCAGATCAGCAGTTCGTGAAGATCCACAATCACCATCATTTTCACACTGGTACACTTTTTACTATCACCAGATTGTGATGCGGTCGAAAGCATTCACTTACATGTATATGAATGTCCAACGGACTTGGTGCTGAACATTTTACTAAGAGTGACTCTTTGGATTCTAGAATAACCTAAGAGTCCAATTTTAAATAAACCATTTTACAATAGTAATGATAGGATATATTAAAAATTCCATGAAAATGCATGGAAGTTAATATTTAAGAGCTACTTACCACTTTGAAAGTCCCCCAAAAGATCCAAAGTTGCATAAAAAGCCAATAAAACTTCGGAGTTTCTAACCTGCTTTTATGTTGGTCTAGCAATTACTCTACTATACATGTAAAATAGAACTCCACATGTTTATGATTATTATTTATAATTTAATTTTTACCCAATATGCTAATCCTTATTAAATATTGAAGGTATAAGGAAAGACATATATAACGGATTTCAAGTACTGATTCTAAACTGTTACAATAACGTGATTTTCAAAAACCCAATGCTTTCAGATATGTAGAATGTTGTTGCAAAACGGTTGATTATAGAATCACTATTATGACAACAGCGTCATCATAAAACAAATTATGCAAAAATTGTCCTTAAATCCATTGGGGTTACCAAAGAGATTAAATCATCTGGTGTCACAGAAATAACATTTTAAAAATAATAAAAGAAAAAAAAATTACTTTAAAAATCTGTAAACACTAGTTTGTCATGCTGTCAAAGTTCAGAAAAATTGTCCTTCCTTAAATCTTTCTTTGTGGAATTTAAGGCAAACGAGCATTCAGAAATACTGTCTTCAGTGCTTTTGTCTGACAATCTAAATGCAATCACAATATCATAAATATTTAAGTAAATGAACAGAACTAAAATTCACAGTGAAAAATTTTTTTTTTTCATGTAATTAATTCTCAATACGTTCCTGTTAGGAAGCAAGAGTCTGGGGATCTGTTACCCACAAAAACACTATCATCCCAGTGTGCTTAACCAGCTCTTGATTGGGAC
Organism: Buceros rhinoceros silvestris; assembly: GCF_000710305.1. Classification (NCBI taxonomy): domain Eukaryota; kingdom Metazoa; phylum Chordata; class Aves; order Bucerotiformes; family Bucerotidae; genus Buceros; species Buceros rhinoceros. The sequence goes on along the minus strand of NW_010396782.1, from coordinate 2,013 downwards.
CAGACTGGAGAGTAATAACAAGCTATGTACGTTTATTTTACTTAAGTGTTTGCACCATGCATATTTACTAATGCAAAAATTGATAAAATGATAATTCATATTCAAATGCGAGGCACCAAAGGAAATGGAGACTGCTTTACTCCTTGTTGAACACACCTCAGGAAATGAGTCAATCCTCTTTCATTACGAAAAATGGCCAGGCTCCCTCTTGAACAAGGAAAAAGCATAGCGAGTTTTCAGCAAGGGACTTAGTTTGGTGTGTGGAAGAGTTTTTTGCAGAGTACAACAACTCTAATAATCACTCATCTTCATGGAAAAAGGTGGCTAAGAGGAATCTGATATGCAGGTCTATGCGATGCAGTGAGAGATTGTCAGCAGCTCCCCATCACTCATCCTATTTTGGCTCCAACCTTAGCTGCACACTCCCATGTGCCTAACTCACGCCAGCTCCAGCAAGGGCTCCCTGTGCTTCTCCAGGAAAGAAGCAACCACTTAATGTCTATGTGTTTAAGTAATAATGGTTTGTAATACTGTGACTAACAGCTGCCTAAAGTTTGCTTTACTGCTAGTTTTCACCTACATGCCTTGTTTTCCACCTTTATTCCAATGTTCTCCTGCTCTGCCAACTTCCTGACCACGATGCCAAAGCCTGAAAAATCAGAGTATTTCCTGAAATAATTTCTTTAACTTAGATTTTTTTTCTTGAAACTGTCTTAAATACCACACACTTACGACAACTTTGTAAGTGCTTGCTTCCGAAACAGAAAAATAACAACTCATTACAGCATAAAAATTATGTTTCAGGTCAAAAACTTGAAAAACAGAATTCTAGTACAGAAAACAATCAATCTCTCATTTGATTAAAACTACATAGCTGATGAAGTTCAGGCTTGGAAAACATGCACAAAGAATTTTCAACACAGCTATTGGAAACATGATCAAGTACCTAAAGCACCATTTCTCACAGAAAATGTCGGCTTCAGAGACTTACCGCTTTCTGCCAGCAGGCATTAATTGGCATGTATAAAAAATGATAGCATACAATAGACTGACTACTGAAACATCATGTACTGCACGGGGAGCAAGAAACATCTCTTACATTTAAGAAAAGGGAAAACATGACAGAGGTAACTGAAGACGCCCAATGTGACCTCAACATCATGCAAGATGACAGGTACTCTTCTTCAACAGGTGAATGAAACATATGAAGGTAAAAGTGGAAAAAATGCCACATGGACTTCCTAAGGGTGGATTATGCCAGACAAATCTGACATTTTTCTTTGATATTTAATATATCTGGACTTGACTGAACTATTTCATTTCACGCTGTAGAGGAAACTATTAACGAAGCTGCAGAAATGGAAACTGGTAGTATGTAAATCCCAAGAAAGTAATAGGCAGTGGTGCCTGGCAATGGGTTATGATGAAACATGGAGCCCCTCCAGCATCAGCCCTAGGACAGATCTTACAAAAAACTAATGACAGACACCACGGGACAGAGCTAATGAGATTTGCTTACAAAGAAGCTCAATAAAGAGGAAAAGCAGAAAACCTTATCAGAACAACCAAACGACTTTGAGATCTACTCAGCTGTGAAAATAGAAGTGGTGTGAAATGCCTTATAGTTAAATGCAAGGTCATCTATTTGATGCCCAATAAGTGTAATTTTTTATACTATACAGGAAGAGGCTTATTTGTTGGAGAAAGATACGGACATAATAATTGATGACAACCTGATTTAAACAACATGAGATGCCTTAAATTGAACAGAACAGTAAGATCATGAGAATAAAGAGTATAGAGGGTTCCTAAACTAGTTCCTAAGCTTTGTATAGCTTAATAAAATGACAGATGACAAAGATTGTATACATTAGACTATAAATCCTTCTATAATGAGATTACCATCTCAGTGAATGAGGGGAGAGCAACGGATGTTGTTTATCTTGACTTAAGCAAGGCTTTTGATAGTTTCTCTCATAACATTCTGTCCTGGGTTCAACATGGAGGAACCGG
>NW_010396781.1:0-6703 GCF_000710305.1 Buceros rhinoceros silvestris | reverse complement strand
TAATTGTAATAATAGACCAGTAGCTACAATTCTTTTATGCCTAAAGAATCTTGAACATAACAGATCAAAGATTTTAATAGTATCTAAATTGCTGATCTGTACAGTTTTATTCTCCAAAACCAAAAACATATTGCAGGAATGAACTTTCAAATAGGAATGGTCATTCTTCAATAAATTGTTCTGGGCTTAGTCTGAGTTAATTGTCACCAGGCACAACCATCTTGGACAAAATAAAACATAATTAAAAACCAAAAACATTTAAACAAGCAAACAGGTCAACCAATAATCAAAAGAAAGCTCCCACAGGGAAGAATCCTGGACCGAGCACATCATCCTAGGAGAACTTCAGGGCGGTTTCTGTGCCTATGCCGTAAACTTCGCCTCTCACTTAGACCGAGTAGCTAGTGTTGCCTATCACTTCCAGTTGTGGTTTTACACTGGAGAGTTTTTCACTGCTCTCCATTACACGTGAAGAAAATCGTGGGCCTGAAGAAGACAAGTATTACGTTACACCAAGCTAGAAGGCACCTTAAATCTTCACTGTAAGCTGTACAAGAGAGTCTGAGAATTTTGTATATGAAACAAACTTTTTCAGAAGAGTTTAGCATCTGTTTTTTCAAGTAGAAGAAAATTTTCAAACGAGGGTGAGTATCAAATATGAGTTGTGTACATCTGAACTTGTAGAGCTCTCCTGACAGTTATGGTCATATTGGTACCGTTGATATAAATGGGCTATTCTGTAGAAAATCTGGTGACTAAAAGAAATAGTGACAGAAACATATTGAAAATCTCTGAAATAATTGCAGAAAGGGAGGATAGGGAGCAAAACCAAAACCAAAATAACCAACCAACCAAATAAACAAAACCCCCCAAAAAACCAAACCAACAAAACCTCATTAAAATATTAAAAATAAACCCAAGAGTATTACACATTCTCTGGTATTATGAGAAGTGCAAGATGGAGGAATAGCTATTAGCTTGGCACATGGAAAAGTACCAACTGTACAGCGTTTCCTTAGAGGTGTTGTAGGCGATGAGGTGTGCAGCAAATCCGTTTGTGGTGTTAGAGTAGTGAGTGAATTCAAAAGTGATTTCAGGCAAAAAGGAACTTGAACATTTTTTGGGAAGAGTAGCATTAACTACAGTGACAGAAACAACAGTGAAGAATTTACAGTATTTGCACACATAGCCGGAGAAATAAACTTGATTCAAATAAAATACCAAGGCAGTTTACCAAGAAGGATGTTTCTGCTTTAGAGAGCTCATTTTTAACAGCTTGTAAATTAATAGCGTCCAAGAGTTATAAATGCTGATAACTGCAAAGCTAGAAAATTGAAAGAGAACCGCTCAGGAGTCCTTTGAGAGACAGCCAGCATGGCTTTAGCGAGGAAAAACCATGCCTGACTAATCCAGTGGCTTTCCATGGTGGAGTAACTGCACCGCTGGACAAGGAAAGATCTATGGATGTCATCCATCTGGACTTCTGTGAGGTCTTTGGTATGGTGCCCCACAACGTTCTTACCTCTGCATTACAGGATGCAGACCCTGTGGCTTATTGCCTCTGTTAAACACCTCCCTGGGGCTGCCTGGAGGAGCTGCCTCTGGGGCTGCAGAAGGGTACACAGAAATGTGATGTTGGCACTGCGAGCAGTTACAGCGCCCTGATAAAGGCCAGGTTGGGAGGATGGTGCCCAGGGTTGCAGTGGTCAGTGCTGCTTTATTCATACAGCTGTCTCTGTGAATCCTGCATGGACCCATCTGTCCTGGCTCCTCTGCCGAAAATCTCTTTCCCCTGTGGAAGGGGACAGGGGAATCACTCCCCACAACTGCTGGCAGCACTGGCAGTGACTCAGTCCTGGGGATGGCTTGGTGCCTTTCAGGTTTCCTGGATCTGATTTGGGACTCAAAAATGTTTTTGCACCCCTTTGGTGTTGTTTCCTCGTGCACTCTGATTCCATGCAGGCATAGAGATTCTGGATAAATGGATTTTAACAGCAAAACTGAGAACAAAACAGTCAACAAAGCTACTACATAGACAAAACACACCCTCTTCCCTCCCTAAAACCATCTCATCCCTGCAGTAGGCCTAATCCCACCCTCCTGCTCCAGCATCGTCAGTGGGAGCCTTGCACTTGCTGCCATATTTAGGCAATAAGCCATTCTGCTGCTTCTTCCCTTGCTTGTCCAGCTGGATGTTGTGCTGGGACACACTGTGCTGGGTGGTGGCATATTTGTGCCTGCATCCTGCTGTGGATCCTCAGGCTTTGTTCTAGTGCTGATGAAGTGCTCCATGCTCAGGATGGCTTTGGAGGTTTTGGGGACACTGTAGTCAACAGAGAGCATCTTGAGCAGCCAGAGCAAGCTGATCTTGTGGTGGGGGATGATAGGGTCTGTGAGCATGGTGACACTACTGGAACCATCCTGGCTGATCCCCACTGCCACCAGGGAGCAATCCAAGTGCTTCATAGCCTCTTCCACCAGAACCTTCTCAGGCAGCACAGCGTTGCTGGCTGGAATCACCATGGAGTCCCTGATGGCTTGGACAAGTTGAGCAGGAGAGTGTCTGGAGGAGATGTCACTTTGCAGGGAGGTATTATCATCCGAGATGGTGTCCTCTTCCATGGAGACATCACTGCCCAGGGGGATGTCAATACCTAACACAGTTCTCCCTCATGGGGATATCATTGCCTGGGGGGCTGCCACTGCAAGGGGTGCCCCTGAGGAGCTGGCTGTGCTGGACAGGATGAGTTGTGTATACTGCACCTTGAGGTGATCGTAGCCAGAGAAAGGTTGTGGCTGCAGGTGTCAGGGGATATGGAGGGGACAGGGTAGCCACTGGTGCTGAAGGTGCTGGGAGTCTGGGGGGGATGAGAGTGCCAAGGTGCCAGTGCAGATGGGAATGCCATACTTGCTGGGATTGCCCAGGGTGCCTGCAGCGGCACCCCCATTGGGGACCAATACCATTTAATATCTTCACCAACGACCTCGACAGAAGCTTTTAGTGCACCCTCAGCTAGTCTTGGGTGACACCAAGCTGAGTGGTGCAGCTGACACCAAGCTGAGAGGCGCGGCTGACATGCTGGAGGGACAGGATGCCGTCCAGAGGGACCTTGGCAGGCTTAAGGAGTGGGCCTGTGCAATCTGCATGAAGTTCAACAAAGCCAAGTGTTTAGCCTGAAGAGGACTCCGGGAAGACGTTATTGTAGCCTTTCAATATATAAAGGGAACTTACAATAAAGATGGAAAAGGACTTTTTTACCAGGACCTGTAGTGATAGGACAAGGAGCAATAGATTTAATTTGAAAGAGAGTAGATTCAGACTACGTATAAGAATGAATGTTTTTACACTGAGGGTGATGAGACATTGAAACAGGTTGCCCACAGAAACTGTGGGCAGCCCGCCATCGGAAGTGTTCAAAATGAGATTGGATGTGGCTTTGAGCAACCTGTTATAGTAGATGTCACTCCGCATGGCAGCGGGTTTGGACTAGATGATCTTTGAAGATCCCTTCCAATCCAAACCATTCCGTGATTCTATGAAATACAGGAATATGAACTAAAATGCTAGGAAAAAAGGGGGAAAAAACAGTTTCTGAGAGGAAAGAATGTTAAGGAGGATTATGTAAATATGTTCTTTCTGGAGGAAAGTGGGATCTTGCAAGTAATAAGGTAGAGTCAAAAGGAGCACTAAGCATGACCTTTGGTGCCAGTAATCAGTGACTGAAACTATCAGCAGTATGAATGCACTCATGAATACAATAGCAACCCTGGTTACTTGGATGGGACTGTGTGACCCATCCAGATGGCATGCTCTATGTTTGGCCTTCTAAGATACGAATGACATAATAAATTGCAACTAAGAGAGACTAATTAAGAGAGAACGCTGGATTATCACTGTAGTTTTCTTCATGCAATTTCTCAGTGCCTATGGACTTGTCTGTCTGCCTCTGAGAAGACTGCAAAGTTTCTGCAGCTCAGTTTTCTAGGTTGGTTATTCCTTTTCTACATATCAGGCTTTGCAGTGTTGTGTGAGATGGCTGTAAAACTTATAGTAAGCTAAAGGAGTAGTGACCACTGAGTCTGCAGTAACAGTTTAAGAAATCTGCCACTTAAGCCGGCACAATAGATCACCATATGGGATATTTTCAATTCTAGAAAATTTTCAGAGGTTCCACAAAATTTCTTGAAAGATATCCTCATTCTTTAGGGAGGAATGACAACATTCTCAATGCAAGCAAAAGTTATACGGAGTATCTGTCAATACTAAGAAAGGTAATTGAAAAAATGGAAGCAAAACAGCCTTGGGGACAACAATTTTTTAAAAAAAATGTTTTTTCAATAAGACAAGGAATCGTGTAGCTGGGCTACAGAAAAAGCAAGGAGTATATTCACTCTATGGCAAAACATGTCAGGGTTGAAGACTCTGAGTTACCAGAAATCTCTTTGTGTTAATTTATAGCACATTCCTCCCAAATTTTTCAGTATCTTCAGAGCTTTAACATCAGCAACAGATGACTAAGAGCCTTTGGTGTATTAAAGACATGAAAGAGAGATTTGTAGGTGTCTGAAGAGCTACTCAAACCCTTTGACTGTTTCAAGTCAACAATTATATCTATCATACTCCTTCATTTAGTATTAAGGAAATTTTCTAATATGAAACATGCTTACTAAGGAAAGCTAAACAAGTTTTGTTCTCAAGTAAGAGTAAAACCATTCTATTTAAAATATTGTTTCCCAGAGAAAGGAAATTGTAACATGATAGGGTTTTCTTCTGCTGAAAACTGGCTTTCCAGCATGTATGTAAGGCCTGAAATATCACTGTAAACATAATATCTGACCCACTGCAAACCAGATCCAAGCTCTGCCTTGAATGCAAATCAGCACTTTCTCCGTTGTGCACCTTCCAGGGGTGACTGGAGAGTGATGCTTTGCCTGTATCGAAGTAATAAGAGGGGTGGGAGATAGAAGATCCTTCCTGAAACTGAAAAATGCCTCAAACTTGTTTCCTGCTTCCAGAAAGTGGTTTAACTATGATGCTTTTCTTCTGATGCTCCTCTTGGGATGATTCTGGGCTGAGGTGGTAGAGGTGGTAGGAACAAGGCTGTTAGAAAACCAAGGTTCTTGTTCAGGCTGGGGAGTTGCTGTAGTAGGCAGAAAAGTTTAGGGATAGAATACTATTTCCCTGGGCAGCTGTGTACTTCAGGGGCTGAAATCTCACTTGCTTCCATGGAGAAAGGGGGTCACCAAGAATTATATACATGGAAATTAAGCAAGAGAAAAAATGCCTTTTAGAGACCCAGAGGCAGAAAATCTTCCCAAGGCCTAAAACACACACCTGTGAAGTAGTTTTGGTTCCCCAAATGAAATGTGGTATACAAGGTCAAGATGTCAGTATTCTACACTAACTCTTCAAGCTGTACCTGGTAATTCTGTGCTTTAAGTAGGATTCTTGCAGAGGATGTTGGGCTTTATTGGTGACTCTCATCCCTTCTGAAAGCCTTATCCTAAGTGCTGAGTGACTAGCAGTGTTACAGAGAGGCAGACAAACTACTGTCATATTCTCTGTATTTCAAATAATGTCATTGCTGCTGTATCTGCCTTGAATTTCTGCATGCTGTAGAATGGATTTCTGAGATGCAAAGGTCTCACTGTATGGTAATGAGGTGCTGTCTAAGTTGGAAAACAACTTACTCATGTCCTTTTGTTTCTGATTTGATATCAGATTTTTTGGTAGTGACCTCCATTTTTGTAGTGAATTACAAATTTATTATTTTATTTTGACGGATTATTGGACTCTGTGGCAGGGGAGAAGATCTGAGGTATAAACGAAAAGTTTCTTTGTTAACTGTTAGCTGTTACATGTGTTGTGGTAATAAGTGACAGTTATCCTTCAAAATCAGAAGTCAGGTTTCAGTTCACATTGACTGACCTTGTAGGATGGCACAAAAGTTTCCGAATTTATCTTTTGTGCCAGAAATTGCATGGCTCCTTTTTGGATTGTTGTTTTTAACAGAACAAGTGAAGAGAACTTAATGAGTTGCCATATGCCAGGTCTGGAGACAGATTAAAAACAAATAATTAAACTAAACACTGCCCTATCAAAACAGACTGTGATGTGTTTGTGGAAGGAAGCTGAATCTGACATATCATGTTTTGACAGTCTTTTGGGACAATTGGTCATGCTTGAGCAGTATCACATTTAAAAGTGCAGTTCTATTCACATGAAATACAAGTTTTAAGATACAACTAATTCATATTTCCATAATTATTCTATACTGGCAATAAAATTGGAGCCACACACTTCTGAATGCCTGACAGGGTTTGAAATCCTTTTAGTTGTAAATTGGTTTCAGGTAGGAAAAAGGATAATTCTGTTTTCACACGTGACTTACAATCGGATAATCCAGGTGAGAGTGTTCTAACAAAGTATTTCTTGCCACAAAAAAAAAAAAATCACTTCCCTGTGTCCTATGTCAGAGAATGACATAAATAATCATGAGGAAACACATTTTTATAACAAATTTTTTGCGCTTTTAAAACAAAATATCAGTAAGTACATGCTTAGCTGGCAGAGAGTTTCCGCCCATTCCCAATGGTGATGAAAATTAACCTTTGTGTATCTTCTTTGTTTACCATGCCTAATGCTAGAGTACTTGTCACTTGAGGGCAGGATGCTTGTCCTGGGTCCAACATGGTGGAACCG
>NW_010396780.1:0-10369 GCF_000710305.1 Buceros rhinoceros silvestris | reverse complement strand
ACCCGGCTGGCCGGCGGCCGCGGTTCCGCGGGTTAATGCGGCCGCGGGTCCCCAGGTCTGTGCCAGGGGCAGGGGTAAACGGATCTATTTAACAGGTTGCGATGGGCGTGCGGTGCGAGGCTTTATCGGTGCCTGCGGTTTTGGCGTGGAGGGAATCGAGAGCAGGGTTTTTATTAGCGATTTAGCACTGCTGCTGTTGGAAATACTGGCTTCTTGTGCTATGAAACGCTTCCCTACGAAGCTGCGTCTTCAGTTGGGTGTCTAACAACTTTCGGGTATCCGGCAGTTGCCTAAAATGTCAGGACACACAGTTGTTTATCTCCAGCCACACTGGGGCTTTCAGATGGTTCATACACATAAGGAAATGCCAAAACTTTTTTTCCCGTTAACAGGAAGAAAGAAAAACGTGAAATAGCTGTCGGCATCGTTACCGCTTTGAGGGCAGTTTGATCTCACCGGAGTGGTATTTTCTGAGGGGCTAATTTCTGATGGCTAATGACCCTTGTTTTAAATCACTTTATGAATAAAGTTTTCAAAGGACTGACACTTCCTTGTGACAACTTTTTAACTTTCTGATTTTTTTTCTCTTTTCATTTGTAATTTATGCATTTTTGTATACCGAATGTGTTGTCTGAATCTGCTGAGAGGTTCTTTTATCCTATTGATTTAATGGGTACAGAATTCCTTGTAATTTCACAAATATAAATCAGATGATATATGATTTTGTAGGACTCCTTAAAGGGAGACATTGTAATTCAAGCCATCTTTAAGTTTGCAAAGTGATACTTTGCAAGTCAGAAGTCCAAGAAGGGATGAGTAATTGATATGGTTTTTTAGGTCTTTTCTGCAGTTTGCATTTGTTGGTTTGTTTTTTTTTTTCCCCTGCAGGGCATATGACATTTGCAAAAATCTGTACTGTTCAGCTAAGTACACTGTATCCTTCAAGGATGTGCTGCAATAAACAGGCTGTATTAATAGATACTCTCTTTTTTGTGTTATTATTCCTACACTCTCTGTCCCTTGAATAATTGCAGTGTTTCACAAAACAAAGGCCTTGTATCTATGTGCATACAAAGGGGTTCAACAGGACGAAACAACTGATTTGTTGTGAATAAAGGAAATCAAATGGCAAACCACTGAAATGTTAACCATGCTCAGTTGCATTTTTCTGTAGCAGTACTCAATATGTAGGCATTTGTGTTTGTACAAAACAGTCTGTGCCCAGGGTACTCTTGTTTTGAAACTATGCTTAATTATAGGTGTAGTCCCTGAAGTCAATGAAGAGATTTCCACAGACTTGTTTGACCTGCAAGGATTAATTCTATCAACTTTTCCATCATGTCATTTCTTCATATAAAAAAAAGTTTCTGATGTTACTGGGGGATACGCTTGTGAGCTTCCAGATGAGGCAGTAGCAACCTCAATGGACTTACGGGCTTGTTCCATCCTTCTCCTTTAAGGAGAAAGATTCAGTTTAGGCTTAGCATGAACATTTGTGAAATCTGCGTTGTATTTTTTGGAATGTAGTTGGAAAGGCACCCTGAGTTTCACATAGCTGTTCATGTCCTTAAGTGCCATATTTTCATGGCCTGTTATGGAGCTGTTCTTTACAAGAGATGATATAGAAATGTTTGAGACTAAAAATGCTGTGCTGTAATGTATATATGTTTGTTTGTGGTTTTTACATTGGGACAGTCAGAAATGCCAGTTTTTCTCTACCTGGATGTAACGGTATCTTTTTATTGATACTTTCACTTCTAGTCCAGTCTGAAGCATTAAACGTGACTAATGACACAGTCAGGGTGATTTGATTTTTGTAGTGTGCAGGTATCTCCTAAGCTCCAAGAATTCTGGGTATATATATAACATTGTGCATTTGTGTCTTTACCTACAGGCAAAGAACAGTTCTGCAGTATCTGAGGATGGATAAAGACTTCCGCTACTACTTCCAGCACCCGTGGTCTCGCTTAGTTGTGGCTTACTTAGTGATCTTCTTTAACTTCTTAATATTTGCTGAGGACCCAGTATCTCACAGTCAGACAGAAGCCAATGTTATTGTTGTTGGTAATTGTTTCTCCTTTGTAACAAATAAATACCCTGAAGGAGGAGGCTGGAGATTTTTGAAGGTGTTTCTGTGGCTCCTTGCCATTCTCACAGGACTGATAGCTGGAAAGTTTCTCTTCCATCAGCGCCTGTTTGGTAAGTTACATGATGCACCCACTGACTTCCTGATAATGGCTTTCTGACTTCTCCTTTTAGCTTTCTACTCATTGCAATTTCATAAGCCTTGTTATTAATCGCTTCAACTGTTTAGAGCTGTAGAGAACTCAGTACATCAAAGCGTACATCGTCATGGGAATTAATGCCATGTCTACTTCTGTGAGTGTAATTCACAATGATTCTAGTCAAAACAGGCTAAAAATAGTGAAAACTGGTATGTTTCAAATACTTGTGAGGTCAGCGATTTTCAATATTATAAAATTACTCCTTTGCATCTTCAGACCGATTTTTAAATCTTATTACATAATTCTCTCAGCAATTTGCAGAAAAGGCATTGTTCCTTTGGGGTGGCATGTCTTGTCGAAAGTCACTTAGGTGGAAGCAGAGGCTGTTGTTAGTATTAGCGAAGCTGTTCTGAAGAGCTGCCACGTTGTATAGAAGCAGGACCTGTCTGTCTCTTAGTACAAGAGCGAGTGAGTGAAATGGAAAGGGAGGAGATGGAAAACCACATGACAGTAAATGCTTTCATACCCAAGATGTGACTAAACTGGGGAACTTACTGCATGTGAACTGGCTGAAAGGAATGGAATGACCCTAGATTAAATTCAGAGACTAAGAACTTAGATGTAAATACGTAGAGATAGAAAAATATCAGTCATTGTCTTGACTAAATCATGTAGTAAATGTAGCAAATGTTGCCTCTGAGGGCTCAAGGCTGTCTCTAAGTTTTAGAGCTAAGTAGAAATTGTGGAAAAGATTACTTCACTTCTGCCAGCTGCACCGTTCTTTGTAACACCTGATTCTATGTGTGTCGTTGCTGGTCTAGGTGGACTAGTCCTATATTCTTATACTGGTAGCACTGCGGGATGGATGCTTTTTGGAATACCTCGAAGCACATGAGCAATAGGCCATTTCCTTAGTCTGTCTCATTCTATTAAGATAGAGAGAGCGAGCCACTATTGTTTCAATAAATCAAATGTAAAGCTGTTATGTCAAGGCATGAACAAGCAAAGCCACGTTAAAAGACTTCTCAATACAGGCTTCTCTTGAAACACTTATTCTGAGAAACAGTTGAGTATGGTGATGACTATTTTGTGGAAATTTTACCGTAATGTCATAGAAAATGTAAAAAGTCCCCATAAAGGGGATTCCTGGGCTTTGGAACCAGCACTGCCGCAATAAAATTTTCAGTTCTGGCTTCTGCAATTGAGGAATGATTTTATTAAATTGGAGAAGATTAGGGAAAAATAATGAAACTGATAATAAAATTGGATAATAAGCTCTGTAGTGAGAGGGTTGAAAGGATAAAGGGAAGATTAGAGGGTGACTTGCTCAAATTTCACTTGAAGGACAGAACCTTCAGTCCGCCAAATATATTGCAAGGTCCGGTGCTTGGAAGTGGCAAATAGCCAGCACTTTACTTTTTTTTTTTTTTTTTTTTTTTTTTTTTTTTTTTTTTTTTTTTTTTTTTTTTTTAACTGAAACTCTGGGCAGTCAGTGGAACAAGTTGCTACAGGGTGTGGCTTCATCAAGATGTGAATATTTCTTTTTGGGATATGTTCTAGTCTGTCTACAGAGTAATTCTCTATCTTCTATCTAGGTAGGTTATTTTGATAATTTCCTCTGTATTTGTATGTGTACATCATAGAAAGAACGTAGCTTAACATAGATTTCAAAGTGGCTTGAATCAGCATTACTGCAGAAAGAAGGTCTGCCCAGTCTTCAGTGTTTGCTGCTTTGTGCTTTTGAGCAGTTGCTCAGTGAAACAGGATAGGGAACTTCCTTGCATTAGTCCATGTTTTATTTGTGAGAATCATATCTCTGATCATACCAATGTTTGTGGCAGCACAAAAATGGGACCAGCAGTGGGAGGAGACTAACAGGAAGCGATTCCTACCCCTAATAGCAGTGCTGGCTCAGATGCTTATGGTTATGGTCTGGGTGACCAGTGTGGGGGTAGGTACAATCTGATCTGAGGCTAGTGGCTGCACATTGAGTTTCGTGGCAATTTGAGCCGATGTAGGTCTGTCACAGTCCCACCCTCCTAACCACAGCCACATCGTTTTGGTGCCCCCCTTGAGCCAGTGCTGCTATTAATGTGATGGAGCAGCGAGCCAGCTCAGGCAGCTGGTTCTGTGGAAAACCAGTTGATTCTGCTGTCGCCTACAGCAACGCCTTGAGCCGATGTGATCACTTGGGTGCCAGTGCTGATGTAATGGCCAAGGACTGAGCAGCCAAGGTAGCTGGAGGCTACGGTAGCTCTATCTTGTGCTGGCTCGAATGCTGTGGGACTGCACCCACACAGTATGTCAGTGGAGATACGCTGTTGCTTGTGATACACTGTGAGCAGATGGCGGTCTGTGTGACTGAAGAGCTGACTGTATTGCTGATTGATGTGGCCATGCTAGCTGTAAACTAGCTAGTGTGGATAGCAATTGCACTGATGTGATGATGATGTGGGTTTACAGCTTGAGTGTGCGTCTAGAGATTTGTACTGCCTGTGCTGAAATCTTTCCCGCCAGCTATTTGCCACTATTTTAATGCCCCTCCTTTTGTTGAGATCCTGACTGAGTATGCCCTCTGGACCTTCTTGCATCAAGCACTTAATGAATTCACCCCTTTATTGTTTTTAGATTTCCTAGTCCATGTTTTTAAGTAGCTGCTGCTTCTGTAACTTTTTGTTCCATTTAATCCCTTTTTTTCCCATGTATAATTGCTTGGAACCATTCTGTTTTTTAATGCTTGGTCATTTATTTGGTTTTTCCTCTGCCAAATTCTGTTTGTAGAGGAAATTGTGACTGGTGGTTTCTTGTGACATGTGTGTAACTTCCTGCAGTCAGGAAACCAAATAGCACCAGTCAATCTTCCACTGTCAGGTTTTGGCTCACAGTGTAGGCTGCAAATTGAAATTGAGAAGGATTAGTGTGCGCATCTCACTTTAGATGAAGAGGAGTGGATTTTCTTTCTCAATGCCCTTCCTGCTCTTTTCTCCCTTGTCTTCTATATTTCTTGCTACTGAGTTTGCATATGAACTCGAAAAACAGTGTAGCTAGAACTATGTCGTGATAAAATTTACCATCCGTGACAGCCACTGTCTGATAGCCATGACTGTCGTGAACTGTAAAAATAACGGAAATAAGTTAAAGCATGTGATGCTGCTGAAAGTGGACAAGAAAGGTGCTGGAAACATTATTTAAGCTTCCTCCCTCAGAGTTTATAGAGAGATAAGGGAGTAGGTGAACTATATTGTTGAGAGGTAGAGATCTCGACTAGAGGACGTGGTGGGATGTTTTCTGTTGATAATATTCATTGCAGCCGTCGAACAGTAACTTCTTCAGGGACTCCTTTGAGACAACCGATCATGATGTAAAACAAGATTAGGAAACAATTACTTTTCTTGCTCCTGAGTCAAGAAATAACTTACTTTGTTTGATAAACATCTCCTGTGATAAATATTTCCAAGGAAAACAGCCTTTAGCTAATACATTCTTTATAACTTTCTGGCATATCGTCAGAACAAATGGAATTTTTAAATTGTCTTTTTCTATATTATTTTGATTCATCACTAAGCATATGTTCTATTTGCTTAGCTATTGTGATCTGCCATGCTTTTTATTTTGCAGTGGTAAATGGAAGGTCATAGATGAATATTGGAAGTTTGGGGAAATAAAAAGTAAAGATGTGTACCCATGTTATGTTTTGTTCTGCATGAGCGCATTATTTGAGGCAGGGAAAAGTGGAAACTTTGCACTTACTTAGAGATTTCTCCATTTATTTTCTGCTTTATTAAAAGCAGAAAGAACTTACAAACTGACCCCGTTTGATGACAGTATGAATTAAGAAAATGCATTCAATTCTTACGTCCTGACTTCAGAGAACTTCCTGGATAAGGTCTTACTCATTTTTCATGTTGCTCTGGGGTACTGTCTGGAAAATAACATAGTGTTTAGTGTGTAGAATATTTATGTTTTAATCATCACCTTTGCAGCCTATGCACAGATGCAGTTCTGTACTTCAACCTTGGGCTCAAATACTGAGTTCAGTGGGAGGGTTTTGGCCCAAAGTTTAGGCTGTGCGTTTTGCGTTAATGTATATAAATATGATCTATCATGTAAATGTAAAATCATCTTGCGTTTGAATAGACTTAGCAGTATGGATAAATGAGCAGTATACTTGGAAAAACAATTTTTTTGGCCCAGTATCTTCACTTTATCTGTTTTCCATGTGTGATACTTATTGCAAAACATGCATGTGTTTACTACCTACTCGTTTGCCTGATTCTAAGTGATTATAAAGATGTATATAAAATCTGATTAAAAGCCTGGATTTTATTCAGTTGCCAAGGAGTGTGCCTGGATTTATATTACTGAGTTCCCTACTAAGTTACGTGGATGGAAACTACTTAATGTATTATAACAAATTATGGAAAACAAGTTATGGAGAACTAAAGCTATATTTCTTAAAACTGGGGAATCATTGTAATACTGGAAGCAAATTAGAGCTGTTGAATAAATGTTGAATTTAATGCGTTGCTCTCTTACAAATGTTCACAGTATGCAGTTTGTTTAGAATTAAATGATAATCTGAGCTTCTTAGACATTGGAGTGATTAAATAAAGCAGTCATTTAGGAACTGCACTGAGCTGTGGGTAACACTAATGTTGCAAATTTTTTTATGGACAGTAGTGCCATGCTGGGACCAATTTCATGATAGACACTTTCAAACTAAACACCCACTGAGAACCTGTTGTCTGGAAGCATTACTCTTTTTGTCAAACATCTTATCTGGAAGGCTTTAAAAGGTACTTCAAACCTATTATAAATAGACTCGTCAGTGTCCGCTTTTATGCTGAAATTTAAAGTGTACATCAGCAATGAATGTATGCAGATTGCAAGAGGAAATTAGGCAGAATCGGATTTAGTCAGAATGATAGCCCACTACATAAGAAAAGTGAATCTGTTAGGTGGCTAACAGACGTGGGATAAAGTCATACAATAGCACATAAATGATTAATTAGTATCCTGATATATTAGGGGTCATGTTAGTGTAAAATCTGGGCTGTGGTATTGCTGGTAGTACTGCTGGGGCATATCACTTTCATAGTGGTGCATGTGCAATAGCTAATGGACCAAATGTGATCTGTTTTGCAAAAGCAAACAAACAAACAAAAACAACAAAAGAAGGAGAGTTGTGATAAGATTTTTCCATGGTGGTTTTCAGCCAGATTGTTTCCTGTTCTTGTTTGATAGTAGTTATATAACAGTTGTGCCACCATCTGTATGAACAAGTGATGGGTGTATGGCAATACTTGCATAAAATTCCAACTTGATTGATAGAGCATTTTCTTTTCCGTTGTCAGTTCTGTGACTTACGTTACAGTAAGGTCTGTCATTTAATACCCCGCAAGTCTGTTCCTGTTCTTTCTTTTCCACTGATGACTTCAGACTAATAGAAAGCAACTTATCTGATAGCACGTAAAAAAAAAAGTCTTCAAGATCCTGTTCAGTATGAATTTCAGTAACAGCGATCAAGTTAATGCTGTTGAAGGCATTTAAGGTCTGCTCTGATTGCTTCACAGTCATTCACCTCTTTTGTTTCCAATAAAATGTTGAAGCAATACAATAAGATTATTTTGGTACTACAAAACGTGTGCCAAGCGGCCAGTTTGCCAATAATAACGCTCAAATGACTGTGAGCAAGCATTTCTGAGAGCCAGAATCCTCAACAACAACAACAATAAAGAAACCACCAAAAGGGAGAAGTTCACAGCCAGCTACTGAATGAGTGCAGGCTCATCAGATTCCAGCTCTGGCCCACAGCCAGTAATTAAGATGTTAGTTTAAAATAAGTTTTACATCAATCACGAGGGAGATCAAAAGTGATCTTTCGAATATAAAGGAAAATCATGCAAGAGACCTTCTAATTTCTTCTTTTGCTCTTGTATTTTTAGAAGAGCCGTAATATCTTACTGCTTCCTCTCTTGAGGCTCAGTGCGAAGACTGCCGTCATTTGCACTTAGTGTTTGTTGCAGAGTCTGTCTCATACCATATAATGTCTGGGTAGGAAACTATAGAGTTTAACTGGAGAGGTACAGGCAGTAGCTACAAAAAGATTATTCTCTCTTTGGTGAAAGCTTTGATTCTACTTGATTCCCCAAGCAGCAGCAAGGGAATTTGAGAAGAGCTACATGTGTCAGGTTATCTGTAATGGGAAGGCTCCAGAGAATATTTAGCATCTAGTGACTGCAAACTAAAAATAAGTTCATTGCTCCTTCATATTGATGTGTCAACTCTGTGTTTTGATCTTTTGGACGTGACTTTCAGATTTTTCTTTCCATTTGAGACTGCAAATGAGTCTGGAATGATGCCTTCCACTTACAGGAATAATACGTCTGTGTTCCCTGATTTCCAGAAATAGAGGTGAGCTTATTCCTAGCAGAAGCAGCCTGATGGGCATGGTACAGGTGCCACCTAGTGCAGGGGCAAGTTTCTTCTAACCTTATTCTATGCAGCAAGGAGATGGAGAGGAAGTAGTGTGGAATATCACCTCACCATGTGCCGGATGGAGAGCCCCAAGGAGAATGTGATCTCCTTGGTGATGGTGTGTCCTTTCAAAGATTCCCTTAGGCTGTCAGAGTGGTGTGAAGGTCCTTCAGGTACCAGACAACGTTTCTCTTTGTGTGATTCTGCTAGGACTGAAGCCAGCCTGTGCATCACCTTATAAAGTTATAGATCTCTCTTTTTTTTTTTTTTTTTTAATTCCAAAATTAAAGAAAACCCCTCAACATTCTGGGCTTTAAAAACTTTGAATATGTTCTCAGGATTTAAGAAATATTTAGCAAATAGTAATTGTGTTTTATTAATTTCTTATAGATATTTTACATATGGCAAAAGTAAAAAAAAAAAATGTACTCACTAACCAGAGTGACTTTTGAGGAGGAGGGATCAATAATTGTTCCTTATGAGACAGGTAGGGCAATAACACAGTATTTCTAAATGTGATTCCTGAGACAGACAAGGCACATAACCGCATTTCAGATGCAGGGAAACATTTTTCTGCTTGCTTCTTTCTTTCGTTTTCGTCAGATGGGTAGTACTCTGTCCCCACTGGGTAGCACCTGCCAGGAGATGGCAGGAACAGCAGAGACTTTTCTGCTTTGAGAATTCACACTCTCTCTGGTGCCTCCAGGTGGGAAAGGAGTATTCCAGGAGCAGACTGGGCATCTGGGTAGAGGCAGCAGCAGAGCCTCAGAGAAAGGTGAATGGAGACATGTAAGTGTTGAGTCCACTCGCTGTAAGAAGTAATGATCATGTGAAGCTTTTACGAACAAAGGACTTTTAATCCAAATTTTCTAAAAGCTTGGTTCAGATAAAGCATAATTTCCTTTGTTTTCTACATGAGATGTTCTTACCCATCTACCATGTTTCATTCCAAAGACAGCTGCATTTTAGTCCTAAGCAGAGTCAATTCCAGCATGTATCACATAGCTACCTTTTAGGAATGCTGTAACAGTAACCTACAAATAGTCCTCACTTGTTATTACCCAGGCACCAGCATGCTGTGGTGCCGTTACAAAGGCCTCATGAGAACTTTCGCTTTGTGTAGGCACGTGGCAGCCCAATCTCTGCAGCGTAGCCTAGGAGCAGATGACTAAACAGGTGTTTGAGAGCAGGACGCTTCTGAAATTTTCAAGTAAAAATGTTGATGGTAATTTAACTATGGTTATGATGGTATTTTAATTATGACAATGGTAGACAGAAAACCATTGTTTTCCTATTTGATATAAATATCCAGAAATATTTAAGATGTTTAAAGTGGTGTCCTCCCTTAAGCTTGGTAAAGCAGGAATTTAAGATTTCTTAGATTATATATCCAAATAAAGAGACATAAAAATAATCTACTAAGACACGCGTTAAAAATTACAAGCAACAGCCATGTTTTCATGTTTTGCGTGTTGCCTTATCTGCATTGATAGATGCAGCTATCAAATAATTCCCTGGAATTACAGAAAAATGAATATCTTTGGTATATTCAAAGTGACCATTGGTTAAGTTATAGCAAAGTACCTGGTTTAGATGTGATCATCAGCTGTTTATTATTATGATGATTTATAAGCTTAAATATTAGTATTAAATATTAATATTAAATA
>NW_010396779.1:0-2729 GCF_000710305.1 Buceros rhinoceros silvestris | reverse complement strand
GATAAGCCGTTAACAAGCATCGAAAGTTTTCCTGTGTGGTTTGGCTGGTTTCGCTTTCCTAGCCAACACACTATTTTGTCGCATTCCTTTCGGTGAGAAACAGCCCCCCTTCTCAAACTGCGACAGTTATGTAAAATTAACATCAGCATTGTTTTCACCAGACATCATAATTGTATCTTTTGACTTAGAAAGGAGCAGGAGCTGCACTAGATTATGGTTTTCATTTGTGGGCCTTCTTCTACATAAAGAACAGAGCATGCCCGCTCTAACCTTAGTGCCAGCAGGGTATGTTCAATATCAAGGTCCATACTGATACTGGAAAATTCTTAGGAGTCTGCTGTTTTAAATCACTGGATTGAATGATCTTTTAAGGTAATTCTCAGGACTATGAATACACATCCTGGTACCGAGTGATCAAGTAGAAGAAAGTGAGAAACCTTTCTACCTTTTAAGAAGAATGTTAACATCATAATCCTACTGAACAGAAGACACTTAAGAACCTTTGGCGTTCCTTTTTTGGATCTAATTAATGGACTTGTAAATTTTGTCTGACAAGGCAGATTTTACAAGGCTCATATGATTGTCTAATCATTTATTATAAGTCTTATATTTATTGAGAGGGAAGAGAATATAGGATACTGGAATTAAAATAGTGACTTTAGAAATAAGAGTTCATTGGTTTAATCTGCTTTTGTGAAGCAGTTAAGTGGGTTCAAGAAGTGTTCATTTCTGTCAAGTGACAGATGGATTTGCCTGGAACTGAGTAGTAGTAAGCCAGAACTAGACAAATAACTCATTAAGCTAGTTTCCCAGTAACATAGTGACCATGCTAAGAGTTTGGAAAGGCAAACCCACCTATTCAGATATCCCTTTCAAGAGGTAGCAGCTTCTCAGTTGTGATTTTCAGCTTCATCTTAAAGTCAATTTTTCTTGCTATAAAAGTGATAAGATAGCACCTTCTTTTAAACAAAACTTATGAAGCTGTTGCTGGGGATTTGACTAAAGATTTTTTTCAAGAATTGTAGGAGGCAGTTGGCTTTATAGGGAACGCCTGTGATAAAGATAGCCCTTAGGCTATCATAAAAAAAAAAAAGTGTAAGTAAGTAGGAACTGGAGAAGGAAATTTGGGTGTGATACATGAAGGCAAGGTGTTTTGATGTTCATGGGTAAAATTTGAAGAAGCTGGATAAATTGAATTGCCTAGCAAGACTGAACATCCTCGGGCTATTTCTCCTCTGTCTTTCTCTTATTTTTGTATTCAGCTCTACTATTTTAACAGTGTATGGGGAAAGTCCTTGTGGTAACAGTTTGCACTCTTAGTCTAAATAGTATTTGAGCTGCCAGTGAAAACCTTTTCCTATATCTTATTTTCCCTCATGTAAAGAATAGATGGAGGCTGGCTAATCGTTTATGTCACCTGTTTATATTTGCTTTACTCCTACAAGTCACCCATTAATGACCACTGCATGATGCCTCTTGAATCCCTAAAATAATATATTTCGTTTGATTGTTGCAAACACAGTTGGTTATTTAAAGGTTGCCAGAATAAGCTATTTCAAAGCATGTGTCTTTTGACTGGATGAGTTGCTAAATACTGGCAAGGATAGAGCCACATGTATCAAATATGTGCCAGATCTGTCACCTGAACTAATTTATATTGTGAGGTAAGACTTAATCTTCTGAAAAAAATTGCATGAAAGATTTCATGTCAGACATTACTTAAGTATTTGACAAGAATTCTTTTACAACAATACCTTTTGGCCAAGGTACTCCCATCATGGAATGAGTCCTTTCTCTCTCTAATAATTAGCCTCCCTCCCGCTCTGGGAGAAAAGGTTAAGAGAAGAGATAAGAAGAAAGAAAAAGTTTGTGAGACTTCCTAAGTTTGCGAAACTAAAACAAGTTTAATTACAATAGAAAAATATTATATGCAAAAACCCAAATGAGATATTAACAGAGATTGGAAAACAGTGTAGTGAGTGTTAAATCGCGGTTAAGTAAACAAATGCAAAAGGAAAAAAATTACCTATCAGACAGTAATGGCGATGACACATGGCTGGCAGATCTAGGAGCAGAGCCTAGCCACGGTAGTAATCGCAGCAAGTCCATGTGCAGGCAGGAGCTGAGCTGAGCAACAGTGGTCGGGTCGCAGGTGTCACCAGTTTGGCTGAGGCAGGGCCAAATCACAGGACAAATTCTCTCTCCAGATCAGCCTCTATGCTGTTCCAGGAGAAATGGGTTAAGGGAGAGATAAGAGGGAAAGATAAAGCAGGCAAGGCCTCAGTTAAGTTTTGGAAACTTGAACTTTTTTAATAATAACAAAAAGATTTTACAAACAACAAACAAAAAGAAGGGATTAACGAATATACACAAGGATCAGGGATTTGGTGTGGTGGGTGTTAAACTGCAAAACAAACTACCAGGCATGCAGCCATGGGGCAAGGACCGGAGCTGGGACTGGGTCCTACCAGGCCAGGGAGCAGCACCAATGGTGGAGCTAGCAGTCATGGCAGGCGGTCGCAGTGTGATGTGCCCCTGGGGCGAAGCGGGAGTAGGAATTTGTGGCAGGCAGGGTGAAAACAGAGGTCCAGAGAAAGCGATATCAGCGCAGCCAGGAGCCCAGTTAAGCAGCAACCAGGGATCCACCAGTCCCCTCACAAGCAACTGCAGCCCATGGCAGGCAACGGCTCTAACTGTAGGAACCGTAGCAACATCCAGTAATGGCAAAG
>NW_010396778.1:539-887 GCF_000710305.1 Buceros rhinoceros silvestris | reverse complement strand
TCTGTGGGGCCCCAGTGTCGTCCCCAAGCCACGGCTTTGTCACCTGCTGGAGGGGTGGCGGGTCCCCTTGTCCTCACCCCGTGACCAGGACCGCTGTCCTCACGCTGTCCCCACGCTGTCCCACGGCCCTGCTGGCCCCAGCATTCCCAGTGCTGGTGCTGGTCCTTCCTGGGCCAGCTGGAGTCACTCTTGGGAACTGTCCCCTGGGTCGGGGACAAGAGCCAGCACCTCCCACTCAGGGTCGGTCACATCCTTCCTGCAGGGTTTGGAGCTGCTGGTGGCTGTCCCCAGCGCCAGGGGACACGGGAACCTGTGCACCCCGCGTGGCGGGGTCCGGACCTGTGGTGT
>NW_010396778.1:0-299 GCF_000710305.1 Buceros rhinoceros silvestris | reverse complement strand
GTACCCTCTGGCCACGTGTCCCCATCCCACTGGACTGTCCCCCTCCCCACGGCTGGGTTTTGGGGTGACTCTGAGGTGTCCTCTGAGCCACGTGTCACAGGTGCCACCAGCCTTGGGGACCGTGTGGCAGGTGGTGGGGAGCCAGGTGGGCAGAGATGGGGACCAGGGGGTCCTACTGGGGACCTGCTGGGTGCTGGTGGCAGTGCCAGAGGGAGGGGACAGGGTGGCTGGGCGAGGACAGTGACCAGTGTCCTGCTGGGGGCTGGCACCTACCCTGTCCCTCCTCCCTGTCCCTTGCC
>NW_010396777.1:0-1274 GCF_000710305.1 Buceros rhinoceros silvestris | reverse complement strand
TTCATAGCGACCCGGGAGCTACCCAGCAAGATTTTCAATGGTCCTCCACCCTGTCAATCAAAACGGGGCTGCTGATACACCCCCACCCTTCCCCCCAACACTTCTTACCAGTCATTTACTCCAAGCCGAGGTGTAAACGCCTAATTAAATCCCTGGGAGCGGATGGGATGCCGGTGGAGGGAGGAGAGCTAGACCCAGGGCCGGGGAGGGTGTGCTGGGATCCGTAAGACATAAGGAGGGGAAGCCGTGCCCCCCCTTACCCCCCGCTTAGCACTGTGCTGGAGCAGACCCTGAAGTTCCCCTCTTCCCCCAACGGCCCCTGTGTGGAGGTGCTGGTGGGGGATAATCTCCCAGAGTTAATTACAGAGCCGCCGCGACACCCCACCCTCCTCCCGACCCCCTCGCTGTCCCAGCTTAGCCTGCTGCACCCCTTGGCTGCTCTTTCAGATGGGGACACACACACGACACAGACGTAAAATTAGGGCTAAAGGAAGGAGCCCAGTGAAGCTGGGGGTGGTGGGTCTGCAGCCCGCCCCGTCAGGAAAGCTCCGCTCCGGCAGCCGGGAGCACACGGTCGGCTCTGTCGGTGCGGGGTTGGAGAGGCAGGGAAGGCAGAGAGGGAGAGCGGGCAAGGATGGGAGGCCGTGGGGCTTGGGCGGAGAGGGAAGGACCCGTTAACGCATCCCCTCACTTTTAAATTTTCTTTTATACTCTACCCCAAAATATTTTTTTTCCGGGGTATAAAAAGAGGAAAACCAGCTTTTCCTTTCCCTTTCTTTCTTCCTCGGTCTGCGGCATTTTCGCAGGTAGCCTCCCGTCCAGCGGTCGGGCTGGTTCTCTGGCAGAGCTCACTAACTGGAGCGGTGGTTGTGTTTGCCTTTCAGCTTTGCCATGCCTTCGCAGCAGAAAGAGCAGTTTAAAGCCTTTAGAGAGATTGCTAATAGATGCCAGCTCCTTGCCTTTAGATTCTCTCCCAGCCCAGGAGGATTTAGGATGGGATTGGGAGACGAGACGCCATTTCAGGCTCCAAAACACCCTGTTTTAAAATGACTGCGGGTAAGAGGATTAAAACAATAATACCCTTCTCTTCTTGAAGGTTTTTTTTCCCTCTCTCCCTCCTATAGAAAAGATTTCTTCTCCCAGAGCAAAACCGTTTAGACAGGAATTAAGGGAACAAGAAAGAATAAGGGGGGGTGGGGGGAGAGGACCTTTTAATTTGAGCTTGATATTTTGTACAAATTCTGACCAAAAAAAAAAAAAAAGAAGAAAAAAAA
>NW_010396776.1:0-709 GCF_000710305.1 Buceros rhinoceros silvestris | reverse complement strand
CTGCCCGTGTTGTGGGAGGGCTGGCGGGGGGGCGGCCGCCCTCACAGAGGGAGGTGCCGGTGCCACTGCCCCACGCTCAGGCCTGCTCTCCAGGGACCCCGCAGCCAGCTCTGGGGACACCGATAACGCCACTGCCTTAGCGGCACCTTTAAAGCTTGTGAACTTTGAGCCGGAGGGGCTGGCCCCGAGCTCCATGGTCACGCTTGCGGGAGGCTTTTCTGGAGATCTGTCCAATTTTCGGAGCTTGGAAGGCACCAGGCCGAGGAAGCCCACGTGGGAAGGCGTCATCCGTCTTGCTCTGACCTCCGTCAAGGCTTGGCTGGGCTCAGGATTTGTTCAGGGGAATGGCGCTGGGTTGGGTGCCAAGGATCAGCCTCGATGAGGTGGTGGCGAGGCTGCGCTGCCGCGCTGGCAAAGCTTGCCCAGGCTGGGGGGCTGCGCAGGGCACCCTTTCCCACAAGCTCACCGTGGTTTTGGTGGTCCTTGGTGGCCGAGCACTGGCTGGGGGCTGCTGGGGTCTTTCCCTCCCGCACTGGAGTCACCCCGTGTCCTCGAGGAGCTCTGAGCAAGTGACCTCGGTGCACTGCCAGGGGCTGGGCTCCCCGGGGCGCTGCGCTGGCCGCCTCCGTGGGGAGATCAGGTGGGCCCTGCTGCCAGCTCCTGCCCGCCCTCCCGGAGCTGTGCCAGCGCCTTTGCTGGAACGAGCTCC
>NW_010396775.1:15037-16401 GCF_000710305.1 Buceros rhinoceros silvestris | reverse complement strand
TCCGGTTCCTCCATGTTGAACCCAGAACAGGCAATATTTTGGTTGAAACAACAGCATGGAAGGGAATCAACTCCATATCCCAGCATGACTTTCCCGGGCCAAAATGTGTTTCCAGTCTGGAATTTCAGTGAAATCCTGTTCACCAGTAATCTGATTTTAAAGACAGCAAAGCTATTTCCATGATCTTCTGTACACTAGCATTTGAATGTTAATTTGTTTTACAGAAACCAGTAATTCTGCTAAGTCCTATCCAAGCCATAGTTCAAGGCATATGTCGTACCTAGCATGTTGTAATGGCCATAAACACATTTTCAGTCACTTCTTGAACTGACGAGGTCTGGAAATAAACTCAAGTTTATTGTCCTTCATTCGTTATCTGCAAGTGGCTGGGAAGATGGGGACTGCCAGGGGTTACCTCTCACAAAAGTAGAACACTTTCTCACATCTCTTCGTAGAAACCATTTCTTCTGGTTTCTCTCTGGATTGAATTTTAAATAAAAATCTTGCAACGAACATTTTGGAACCTTGTATGGGATATTTGGGTTGATTCCTCTGCTGCTTTTTCTGCTCCTGTGCATGCATATAGAAAAATAGTTAAATAACTAGCATATAAGAGCAGCTGTAATCCTCCAGACTAGAATATTTGCTCTCCTAGACAAGAGCTGTACTGTCTATCGCTTAATCACAGTTATAAATACTGGAGTCCGGCTAATAGAGCATGAAGATTTACAGCCAGAGCTGAGGTCTGTGAATTCTCTTATCTGGTTTGTTTTCCCTTGCCATCCTCCAGCTGCCACTAATGTGGTCCTCACTGTCCAGCTGGTACTGTGGAGTGGATGCATAGCCTTTTCCAAGGCAACTGTTAATCTTTCTGTTAATTGCTCATCTGGGAATACATGTGTGCTGGAGAGTGGGAAGTGATTCTTCTTGCAAATCTCTGTGGCTTCACTACGTGCCCCAGCTCTGTGTTCTGATGGTGTTTTACAAAGCCCATGTAGCTCTGGCTCCAGAGGCTTTGAAATTATGTTTAATTAATAGGGCCATCTAGTTGAGTGGTTGCCTCTGAGTGACAGTGAGGACTTCAGGTGTAGTAGTAAGGATTCCACATTGCAGTCCCTGTCATGGATCATATGTTCAAGTCTTGCTTGTGTCAAGATAGGGGGGGATTCATCCAGCTGGCATCAAGAGCTTTTTCTGAAGAGGTACAGTGCTCCTAAATCATAGAATCGTTTAGGTTGGAAAATGCCCTGAAGATCATCGAGTCCAGCTGTAAACCTAACACTGCCACATCTACCGCCAAGCCATGTCCCTAATGCTACATCCACACGGCTTTTAAATACTGCCAAGGATGGTGACTGTACCAT
>NW_010396775.1:0-14879 GCF_000710305.1 Buceros rhinoceros silvestris | reverse complement strand
AGGAATGGCTGGGTAAAAGCATGTTGTCAGTAGGCAGCAGGAGGGAACAGGTTCCTTTTGTGGAGAGGGAGGAAGTGATGTTAGCCACATGGATGTGAGTAGGCCTCACAGCCAGGGCACAGACCATTGTCCCATATAGTTGTATATTTAGCATAGTATTGTGAGTGGTAGGACTGTATAAACATCACACATATGTGCATACTTCTATGTGCGTCCATGTGCACACCCACCTGCTATGCATATGCTGTGCGTATGTGGTACTACTTAGGGTACTAGCTGGCTGGAACAGCCTTAAACATAACACCTGAAAATATTTAAAGTTTAAATAAAACATTTGCTATTATAAGGTTAGCATTCTGCTATTTCTTTAGTGTTATAATGAGAAGTATGTATCATGCTGTCTTGGAGAGGAAGTTCAGTGCTGGGTTGTTGGTAGGAAGAGGCCCGGATAAGCGTGGGACTTTGTCTTTCTTATTCCACAGGTGGCACAATGTTAAATGGTGAAGGAGTTGCTGCAGGAACTCAGGATTTCCTGAAAAATAAAGGTCAGTAAAAATTTCAGGCTGTGATAAAGAAATGTACTTCCCAATTACTGTTAAATGTGGAAGTATTTTTAAGTGTGCATAAATCTGCTTGTAGTAGTGACTACTAGACTGAAATTTCACATCACCGTCATGTAAGGCAACTATATTGACCAGGACGTGATACTAAAATTCATTGTAAAAATACCTACATGCAGTATTTTGTTTGAAGACATTAAATCTGGCTGTTCTCTGAATCAGTATGTACTTCTATAAATGTACACACTATTTTACTATAACGCATGGCTTTTGAGAAAATTCCAGTACCTGTGTATGTGGTTTGAAACTTTTCAACACCCTCCAGCATTTCGAATAGGCACAAACATATGTATACAAAGACACCCATTTTACATACGTGTATATCACTGTATGTGACCAACCCCTTTATAGCAACAAAGGAACTTACATAGCTTATGTATGTGCTTCTGGATAGCCATGTACCATGTCCCAAGTCTGCAGGGTCTGTTCTCCTGGACTATAGTCTACTTAGCATACAGTCTGCCTGCTGTCCTCTCTCAAGTGAAAAAACACATCTGTAATAATACATGAATGTGAACAAAATACTATTGCAGTAATGTTAGGCTCACATGTATGTAACTGAACTGTAGTTCAGTGTGTTCAACTTTTTGTCATGGAATGGTTGCTTAAAATAGTAAAATAACAATGAGTGGAAAGATTGAAAGGCATTTGCGTACCTCTGTGTGTTAAAGTAATGATTTCTGTGAAATGAGAGTCTCTTACAAATAGGAACTTATATTAAGTCATTCAGATGTAGTGTTACCACATCTGGAGTGAATTGGAAATAACGCTAACGTGTTCAGTGACTTCTTATTTGGGGGTCTCTTAAGCTATTGTAACTCAGTACTGTTGAGAAGTTTTTGAAGTCTATTGTTTGAAGGGTGTATAATCTCTAACATAGTCTTTGTGCATCTTTCCTTTTACAGAACTGACAACTGTTCAACAAGCCATGTCTGACGTAAATCACAGTTATGATGATTTGGGAGTTTTATTGAAGGAAAAGATTTCAGAACTAGAAAGCATGCTTTCCAAAATGCAGAATATTCAGGAAGAATCGACCTCAGTGATGCAGTGGTTGCAAAAAATGGATAAAACTGCATCAGATTGGGAAGCTGCTCCAACTGATAGTGAAGCGGTTAAAACCCAAGTTGAGCAACATAAGGTACTTTGTGCCTTCAAAAAAATACTTCGTTGCAGTTATTGGGCAAATTCTATTTGAACAACTGATATCTCAGCCTAGCTTAATATTGCAGGTAGTATTTAAGTGATCCTAGTAAGCATGCCAGTCAGGCTTAGAGCAAATCTGGGAAACCGAGTCAGTGGAATAAAAGCAGCACTGTATCAGAGAGGAGTCGTCGTGCAGGTCAGAAAATAATACTTCTGGTGGCCAGTTTAAATAGGTGACTCTGTATTGATAATACAATAAACTTTTTTGATCTCCTTAGTGGTTTGGAGATACATATTGGATTGCTTGTAAGATCTGGACGGCTATATCTATCAAAAACTTGTTACTGCAGCTGCTGTTCACTGACACTCTGCAGACCGCCTGGTCTCTGCAGCTGCAGCAGCTGATGTCTGTTCCAGAGCAGTGTTTCTCTTCAGCAGCCATGTCATGCTTGTTAAGTTATATGGCTGCACAGCAGTCTCCTCCCCCCTTTTTAACTGAGAGAACCACTGAATCAGCAGTAAGCTTCTGTCCTGTTTTAGCATTGAGCATACACGTTTCTCTAGCAATGAAGGACAATATTTACACACATAAAGGGAAACATAATGGATAGGGAAAATTATTCCCTTGCCTCGGATTGTGTACAAACACAACGATCATTTTAAGGCTATGACGCAAAGTGAGGGTGGCGGCAGCTCAAAGCTCATGCTGACATTTCCTCCACACCCCAGCCCAGAAAGAAGCCAAAAGGCACCTGGGAGGCACAGAATTTTGACCTGTCTAATCCTTAGATGTCACTTCAAAGGAAACTTTCATCTGAAGTAATCAAGAAGTCAGATGAAAAGGATGTGACTCAGAATCAATAGCAGGTTGCTTAACCCAGGACACAGCAGTATTTTGCAACCTAATTTGTCCAAAAGAGTTATTTTTCTAGGAATGAGATTTGATTAGAGTCCAAACGCAGTTCACTCAGCTGGAGTGACGTGATAATTCCACAGTCGGTTCTGCAGAAGTGATGGGCTTGACTCACTGTCCATTTAAAGAAAACTTTTCACTTCCTTCCCTTGGCCTCCACCAGCAGAATTTGATTCAGCTGAGGTTCTTCTGTCTTTGGTGGGTCACTCTTAAAAAATAACCTGAAGAGCTACTAATTTTCTTGAGACTTCAGTCTAAAGACTTGAGAAAACTCAGAATAAACGTGGAAGAAAAGTGGCTCCTTACTTTTTAACGGAGAATGTGCAAAGCTAACGTGATCATCTTACCCTGGTGTCCTAATAGGAGAGCATTTACAGATAGTTGAAAAACTGAGCGAGTGCTCAGGCAAGAGTTGTCCTTCTGATGCAGTTGGACCTTTCAGTAAAAGTTTTAAGTCAAGCACAGTTTCTTCAGTGTTTATTTTAGTGGGTTTTGGATAATTAAAATGCAGCTCTGTGGGGCAAGCTTTGTCCCTTAAGAATATTCATATAAGAGCCCTTCGCCAGGCATATATAAGGAGTGTTCACTTTTGTCAGTAAGAACTAGGAATTGCTGGGGCATCTCAGTTTCCTGCTAGATCTATGTTTGAAGCTATGGTGCTTTTTAAACTATAGTTCTAGATGATCTACAAGAAGCAGCCTATCTGTGTTAGCAGGGCTTCCATTGAAGTAAATGAGGCCACACCACCCTGCTCTACATTGGTGCTATCTGGGTTATTTCTGCTGTGAACTGTACTGTGCATTAGTCAGTTTGCCTTCCGTACAAGAACAGATTGTAAATATATGTGAAAAAGATAGGACCTACTGGATCTTATTTATCTGAATTCTTCTAGTTCTGTCACTTGTTCAAATTAAACAATAATGGTTATTATAAATATAGTTTAAATCTGTAGTTTATCTCTTCCGAAAAAAAAAAACCTGACCAGCAAAATATGCTATTATAAAGTGTTTTCTACGTAAGTGTTAGATATTTATTGTTTATCTTCATGCTTCGCATCTCAGTGTTACAGACTTCAAACTCCACTTTACCGTTGGTTTTTAGTGTCTTATTTATTTTATCACTTGAATTTGCAGCTTTTTGAAACTGAATTAAAGCAAAGTGCAAATAAAGTGCAGGAACTAAAGGACAAAGTGACAGAGCTGTTGGAGAAGAATCCTGACTCTCCTGAGGCACCAAAGTGGAGACAAATGTTGGATAAAATAGGTATTTCAGTAAAGATGTATTGTAGCTCAGACTGATTTGGAAGCTGTTTTATTGAGTTTTGTAATGTATTAGCAATCACTAGTATTTTTAATATCTTTCTGCCTCCTACTCCTTGAATTCTGTGGAAGTAACTCCCTTTAGAAGAGTGTAGATCTGATGTAATTCCACTGATGTTCATGGGCTTTGAATTTATATCTGTGCAACTGAGAGAGGCTGTAGCTTGACTCCCTTTTTGAGAGGGCTTTATCATTTCTCAACAGTGTACAGCTAAAACTTGGCTGGTCAGTTACTGCTTTAGATACACATGTTGTTCTTACAAAATATAACAAATGAAGTTCATTCTAATTTCATGTAAAGAACATTTTGAGTTGTTAGTAATGCTCTTCTGCTTGCCTTTTTCCCATGCACTATTGGCTTTTGTCATTTTGTGGTTTTGGTGGCTTTTTGCCATTTCTAAAACTAACTCCATAAATTTTGCCAAAAAGAATTGGAAACGGCCATGTTCAGACAATAGATTTTGAGGTATGGCAGTACACAATAGCCCTGAGGTTTTAAAAATTCTTTTTAGGCTTGACATATTTTGAATAAATCATAGGTCAGTCTTGCTTCATACTGATAGATATTTCTATAGTTACATCAACAGTAACTTTAAAGCTGAGAATTTTTCCTATCTGTCCTGTTTGTAAGTGAAACCGAAAAGTTTAAGTAGCAGGTAAGGACTCCAAGGAACTTGAGCAATGTTGAAGGGGAATTAATTCAAAATGAGCAGAGGTCAAAGGCAGCGACGTGGCAAAAGAAACTGAAAAAATACCAATGAAATTCAGGGTAAAGGAGAGTTAGCAAACTGAACTGACTAAGCAAGCACTGAGAGAGGGAACGGGGAAGTTGCGAGACCATAGGACTCAATGGCTGCTCTGGAAGCCAGTTGCTGTAAGTAGAAGAAACCATAGATTGGCCTAGGTGTGAACGTAAGCTCACAGAGCAGTTTTGAAATACCTGTGTGCAGAAGTATTCTCATTGCCTGTCATTAGGTACCTGGTTTAGATGTCTGAAGCAGTTAATCTCCACATTTGAAAGAGGTGTGCTCCTTCAGAGGGCTGTTCAGAACAGAAGCCTAATTTAGGGCTTCTGCTTACCATTGGATAAGTATCCTGCTTCTTTTTATTGAATAAGCAGGAAGATTTTTCTGTCTAAATCAGGCACCTAAGTTGTAACTGAGTACAGCCCTTTGGCTTTTATGTCATTTGAGACCGAAGCCTAAACTTGTTGGTATTTCATTTGGTCCAATTTTATTACATGTAGTATATTCATTGCTCTAAAAACGCTGCGCGTGGCTGTGCTAAACTGCAGACCTTCATCCAAGTGTATGTGGATCTGACTGTTAGAAGATGCATTTGCTGAGTCGCTGCAATAAGGCATCTGGAGTTAATCAGCAAGAAGCCTTATTAGAGAGCTCTGTTTATGTTTCATATATAGTCTGCTGTTTGACAAGCCATCTGCTAGAACATGCATGCAATATGTTAACATTATCACTGTTAGATTCCAAATGGAAAGAGCTCAATCAAGTTACAATGGAGAGACAACAAAAACTGGAGGAGTCTTCAAATTACCTGACCCAGTTCCAGACAGCAGAAGTTCAGCTAAACCACTGGCTTGTAGAAAAGGAGCTAATGTTCAGCGTGCTGGGACCACTGTCAATTGATCCTAATATGTTGAATACACAAAAGCAACAGGTTCAGGTGAGTACCACCAACCTGCATTATTGATTTAAGTTTCTTCTGCTTTTTTGCTATTAGTGAAGTACTAATTTGCATCTACATAGAATGCAGCACAGTTAGTATGGGCCATTCTGTTTCTTTATCAGCAAATGTCAGCTTAAGTCATACTTGGCTGCATTAATTACAAGTAAAAAATATCATAAGAATGAAAAGACATTAGAACAGCTAAAGGAAAAAAACATTGAGGAGGTACGGATCCTCTGATACAATTTTTGATTAGACCATACTGTGGTTTCTCTAGTTGAATGAAAAATGTTTCTTTGACATTTTATTAATTTGCATGTGTATGCAACATTTTACGGTTGGTCCTCATATACTGTCTATGCCATAGAACTAACTTTTGGATATGATTCACTTGACTGTGCTAGTAGCTAATAAAAATATGAAGGCAAGTG
Source organism: Buceros rhinoceros silvestris (assembly GCF_000710305.1). Lineage (NCBI taxonomy): Eukaryota > Metazoa > Chordata > Aves > Bucerotiformes > Bucerotidae > Buceros > Buceros rhinoceros. The sequence goes on along the minus strand of NW_010396775.1, from coordinate 8,764 downwards.
AAATGCAGTACTGTGAATATGGAGACAGGAAAAGGACAATGAAAAAGCGGAGCAGTTTACTTACAGAAATGCAGCAAAGTACAAACAAAAGAAACATAAGTTAAAGTTGCAGAAGCTAGAAATTTTAATTTCAAACATTTCTATTAATGTTAGTTATTTTGAACTGTGATGAGAAGTAGCATTTTTATTTTGAAGAAATATTATTAAAGCTGGCATATCAATATTGATTAAAATTAGGTGGTTGAAACATGAACTATGTTCTAATACTGTGTGAAAATGACTTAATATTGGTTTGTAAGTGCTTCAGAAATCTAGACAGCTGGCATAAGAGTATCATGGATCTCTTAACAGTCCTTAAAAGTTAAACCTAATTGATTTAAAAAAAAAAAGGGATTTGGAATGTTCTGTAATGCAAAACCATTATATTTGTCTCTTCTGCAAGCACTGTGACTTACTGTCAAAAAGAAAAAAAGATACTGGGACCCAGTGATAAAAACTTTAAAGGTCTTGCAGTACACAATCAGTCATTTTGTGAATTATCCAAATATTCTCTGCTATAATAATACATTGCAATATTATGTCAGAACACGCCTTCTTTGAAGTTCCTGTCTTAAGACAAATATCAAAACTGTCTAGGAAAGAAGACACTGCTTGAAACTAAAGAGCGATTATTTTACTTGGTATGGTTACTTAATTGCTGTAGTATTAACAGAATTTGTTGTTTACTTGTGTATGCTGATTGAATTGCCATTAGATGGTGTGTAAATTAACCTCTTTTTTTCTGGGTCTTTGATGTGAGTGCTTGGGAACACCACAGTTTATGTGTAGAAGACGCAATTATTTCACTGGCTTTTGAACTTGGAGATTGATTGCTCAGTGAGTGAGCTTAGCAACAACAAATGCTGTATGATTTTTCTCAGAGGCACTTTGCTCTTTTTTTCATGAGGTAAATGCTTTTTAAAATTTTTCTTCTTCCCAGATTCTGCTCAAAGAGTTTGACACCAGAAAGCCACAATATGAGCAGTTAACTATGGCTGGTGAAGGTATTCTGAATAGACCCGGTGAACATCCACCCTCCCATGAAACTGTAAAAGAGCAGCTGGCAGCTGTGGCACGAAAATGGGACAGTCTAACTGGCCAGCTGAGGAACAGATATGACCGAATTGATCAAGCCATTGTGAAAAGCACAGAGTATCAAAGTCTACTCAGAAATCTGTCTGATAAGCTGAGTGCCTTGGATAGCAAACTAAGCAGCAGCCTGGCTGTGAGTACACAACCTGATGCTATGAAACAACAATTGGAAATTGCTAGAGAAATGAAGGAGGAAATAGATGAAGAAATGAAGAATATAAATACAGCTCAAGCTCTTTGTGAAGAACTGTCCACACTAGTTGGAGAAGAGTATTTGAAAGCAGAACTTATGAGACAGTTAGATGGCATCTTAAAAATGTTTAAGGATATTGAGCAAAAATCAGGTTAGTATTTATTTAAAGAAAAACAGTAACTAAGGCATAAAGTAAAGCATCATAGTCTCATTTGTCTTTATAAAGATGGTGAGTGAGCTGAGTCTAATGCCAGGTCTCTATCCAGTGCAACCCCCAAGCAGTTGGATGTTAGACTTTAGGCGAGTCTCCATACCTTGAAAAGGTGAAAACAGTACTTAGGATCTCTAGATTGGAAGAGTGTTTGAAGCACAATAGCAGGGCTGCTTTTCTCATCTCTTCCTTCAGGCGTGTCTTCACTGAATTAGAATACCAAAAGAGGATGCAGTTCATTGAGCTACCTATCTGCAAAGGTGCAGAGTGTAAGACAAAACTGTAATTTTTAGGCAAGCAGCAATTAATGACTTGGTGAAATGCAGTGATAATTGAATAAAACTGCCTGTGACAGAAGGGGGCTGGTAGTCTGCAGCCGTCCCTTACTCTGTGAACAACAGAACTGAGCAGATAATACACTACAAGCAATATCATCCTTTGTTCTCCCTACCAACCTCAGTTTTAACTTTTTAATTTCCTCTGGTCGTGAGAAACTTCAAATGATCTCCCTAAGAATTCATACTGCCTGCAGGCCATGAATTAGACACCACCAGGCTAGATTACGTAATATTCCCTGCACTTACACTTCATAATGCCATGAAACACGACTGTGTGTGTTTTTTACCCCCTAGATCTGCCTAAATGGGATTCATATAGACACAGATTGGCTAAGCTCACTTCATTTGATTCATGTCCAAATGCCTTCACTGCTCTGCTGTAGTACAGGCACAAGTCTGTCCCTTACAAGAAGCTTGGTTGACTTGGTTGTCTCCGATCAAACGCCACATGCTAAGAACCAGCTTTCTTCACATTGATGATAATTCTTAATAAAATCAATATTAACTATTACTTCTGCACTAAATACCAGCAGGTTCTGGTAATGAACCTCTGTGCTTTTGTAGGTAACCATGTGCATCAGCTTCAGCTGGCGTATGCCTCTTCTCATCAGTTCCAGCAAATGTCGAAGGACTTTGAAGCCTGGCTAGGCAAAAAGAAAGAAGAGATGAACCAGGCTCATCCTGTATCAGCCAAACTCGATGTCTTGCAATCACTACTTGAAGAACAGAAAGATTTTAAGAAGACCATGACTGATCAGATTAGTTCATATGAAAGAATAGTTGCAGAAGGAGAAGGTATCTTACAGAAGGCTCAAGGAGCTGACAAAGCAGCATTACAATCCCAAATTGCCACACTCAGAAGTAACTGGGATGAAATGAATAAGCAGGTAAAAGAAAGGGAAGATAAATTAACAGACTGTCTGGAGAAAGCCCTGAAGTACAAGCAGCATGTAGAAAATCTGCAGCCGTGGATAGACAAGTGCCAGAGCAACCTGTGTGAATTAAAAGTTGGCATCAACCCTGTTGAAATAGAGAATTCTATTGTTCAGGTGAGGGCCTGGCAGAAGGACCTGGATAAACACCATGGGATGATGGAGCTGTTAAATAATACTGCTGAAAGTTTGCTCGGTGCAAGTCAAACAGATAAAGAAATTGTTCAAGAAGAAACTAAGGTGCTGAATCAGAAAGTGAACATGGTCACAGAACAATTACATAAGAAGAGAGAATGTTTGGAAAATATGGCACAACGGCTGAAAGAGTTTCAGGAATCATCTGGAGAAACTGAAAAACAGCTTAAAAGTGCCAAAGAGCATCTGGAAGCTCACGACTCTCTTGGACCTCAGTCATTCAGTAACAAACACCTGACGATGATGCAGGCCCAACAGAAAGCTTTGCAGGCTTTAAAACCTCGTGTTGATTTAGCAAAAAAGCTTGCCCAAGAGCTGGTGGTAGAAGCTTCTGATTCAGCAGGTGTTTCTGACCTTTTGCTCAAAGCTGAGTCTTTGGAGCAAGAATACGCTACAGTGAATCAGCAGGTTGAAGACAGGTGCTCGTTCTTAGAGACAAAACTTCAGGGTATTGGCCATTTTCAAAACAGCATCCGAGAGATGTTCTCTCAGTTTGCAGAATTCGATGATGAACTTGATAGCATGGCTCCAGTGGGGAGAGATCTTGAGGTACTGCAATCGCAGAGAGAGGATGTAAAGCATTTTCTGAAAAAGCTGGAGGATCTTATTATGAATACTGAAAATGCTAACAAAAACTGCAAGATGATGCTAGCCACCGAAGCTGAAGCTTCTCCCGATCTTGTTGGTATAAAAAGAGACTTGGAAGCTTTAAATAAGCAGTGCAACAAGCTACTAGACAGAGCAAAAGCCAGGGAAGATCAAGTGGAGGGTACTATTAGACGTGTTGATGAGTTTTACAGTAAGTTAAAAGAGTTTTCTGGTCTGCTTGGGAGAGCTGAAGAACATGAAGAGTCACAAGGTCCTGTTGGAATGGAGACAGAGACTATTAATCAGCAGCTGAATACATTCAAGGTAGGAAGATTTCTTTCTTACTATTATGAAGTATTTTACCACAATGCAATTTTATTAAATATCATTGTGAAAGGAATTGGTTAAATGCACACCTTGGAGGAGTCTTGTTTCATAGCAGTCAGTTCTATCTGTGTGCTTTTTATCTGTTCTAAATGGAATGGGATATCTTCTTGTGCTCCAGAGAAGCTTTCCTTTGCTATGGCTTGGCCGACGTTCGTGATTTTCGCATTCCAATCCACAGTTCGTGCACCCGAGTTCCCTCTTCACCTCTCTTCACCATCTTGCTTCCTTTTTTTTATAACTGCATATTGTCTCTATTCTGATGTCCATGTATTTCGCAAACCTTATTCTTCACTGTAGTGTGAGTTTTAGTCTCCAGCATTCACATATCAGCCCATACTCACTTTGCTCCTCTGAGTAGTTGGGTTTTTTTCACATGGGCATAGGCTTCAGCATATGTAGGATTAAGATTTTACCTTCTGCCGTCTTCTGTTCTGATAGGCTGGCCAGTTTTACCTTACTGAATCCCACCCTTACCTAGAAGTATCTTAGTAAGAAGAAATGAGGTAAAATAAGCCCCATTTTATATTGGGAGTTTACTGTAGCACCCGTATCCAAAATGCTCTTTGGAGCTTCTGAGCTTAGCTTTTATAATGTGCCAGTTAGTAATGCTTGAGAAGCTCAAAAAAAAATAAAATATTGGCAGTGATAGTTGGTGTTAATTGTGCTTTGGTGCTGAAATGAAGTACAGATATTTGCTTGGTTTAGGTTACAGTAAACAGATTTCCCGTGCTTGCTGGAAAGATGCGTAAATCTTACAGATGTAAGCAGTGCTTGAAAAAGGTTGTAAATCTCCTTGTGGCTATATAGTAGCACTGAATTTTCTGTGCTACTTGGGTTTAATTTCTGTCTAATATTGATGCAGATGTTTGTATGGCTTGTACGTTAGTTCGCAGTTAATCATAAAAACAAACCTTCGTAACAGGATTTGTTAAACCATGCTGTTTAAAAGATGACCTTGGAAAAAAGTCATTACATGCTTGGCCCAACAGAGGGTGCATTGTACTCGTTTAAACTAAACCATATTAGAAATGAAAACTAAAACAGAAAACTTTAATCTGGGAATTTTGGATGCAAGTTACTGTAAGTTTTGATGATCTTTCAGAATGCATAAATAGAGACAAAAATCTTGAACAAATAGTTACATTAGAGGATTCCATTAGATTGGGAGGATTAAAATTGGAGGTCAGTCTGTCCTAACAACTCTGTCCAAATTTAAAAGAGAAACAATGGCTTTGCTTTGTATATGGTTAGTAAAACACTTTGGACATCGGGAAATAGCAGAAGCTCCTGCTGCAATTGCTCTTGCTTATGCTCACTGTCCTGGAATTCAGTTGTAGCTGATCTGCGATCTCTGATTTTACCACATTCGTTGCATTTTCAAACATGAGGTGCAGCCTCAGGTCTTTTGTACTATGTGTGTATATATGTAGAGAGAGAGAGAGAGAGAGAGAGAGAGAGAGAGTGTATATATCTTATATAGATACGTTCGGGGTTTGGGGGTTTTTTTTGCTACAAAGAACAATGCTTTTATGGGAAAGCAGCCGGATGAGGAGACAGGACAAGAATCCAGTTCCCTGTGCATTTTCTTAGCGTTGTACTTTGTCAGGGCATAGAACAAGGCACAGCAATTGTGCAATTCATGAGTGAGAGCCTGCTCTGGTCTGTGCAAACCCGTGGGGAGATAGTGTCCCTGCCACCAAAGAGCTTGTGTGGAGAAAAGATCAAAAAACATGGAGAGGCGTAAAGGAGAACCGTGATAGTAGCATGTTTATATCCAGAAGTCTACTCCAGTATTGTATATTAGATATCTATAAGCTTAGAAATGTGTGCTTCTGCCTATGTGTGAAAACACAGTGCCATTAAACAGGAGGTGAAAAGAGATGGAACGGTGAAGGAATTGTTTAAATGAGTGGAGAACAAATGCAGGAATAAAGCAGCAGAGTGGGGAGCCTTTGAAGAAGGGAAATAGAAAAACCAGAATGGGAGATGTTACTAGGTAAGGGTGGATGTTACTAGGTGAGGCTGGTAGGTAGCAAAGGAGTACTGATTGCAGAGGATCAAGATCAACGATTACTCTTGTAATACTAAGTGTAGAGTGCTGCTCGGTCACAGCAGAATTACAGTAGGTAATGTACCTCTTCATAGTCTTTACCCTTGTAGAAAGGATTTTTACCTGAGGCAGCACACTGTAGGGAGGCTGGCTGCCACAAATCCAGTTCCACTCATGGTGTGTTTGCACGTACGCAAACACGCACAACCTGAAAATGTGGCTGTGGTCACAAAACCACAGTCTGGCTCCTTACGGCTTTAGCTTCTGTGGTGAAGTGCAATCAACTCCTGTTGCTCAGGAGTAAAGCAAAAGAGTTGTTCTTTGGTAGATAAATTTATTCATGTGAAATCTTCACTGTCTTCAGGGAAGGATCTCGTGTAATGGGCCAGAGGTGTTTTTTTGTGGTTTCACCAATTTTTATGTACAAAGAGTTAGAGCTCTGTGCATCTTCTTGGCATGACATTAAATGCATAGTTATTTTAATGAAATAAACAGTCTTTAAGATGTATTTTTTCATATATGTATACATATACATACTTGTTTTATTTATATTCCTTCTTCATAATCTACTTGTTCCAGTCAGTATAGTTTTAAATTGAAAGTACTTACTGTTAGTGTTAAACTATATATAGTCACAATGCAGATAGAAAATTTGCTTTCCATAAATGAAAATCTGCAGTGGAGTTCATGCGGAAGTAGAACCATGACTCTTAATTCACAAAGCTCCAGGAAGGGTATATTCAAATGACTAATTTGTCTCAATTAATATAAACCACAGAAAATTAATTACTAATTTACTCAGCTTTGCTAAGGCAATTTTTTCCCCAAAGTCTTTATGCAACACGTAGATCAGTAATAAAAGGAAATTTAAGTAAATTAGGTCTGTTGAGGTATACTGAGCCTGCCACCATTCTTCAAAAGCAAAACACAAAAGAGTTCTGCAGACGGGCTGAATCAAACGGCCTGGGTTTGGGTAGCCACGCAGTGCTGGGATGTTTGTGGTAGGAGCAGTTTTTGCAGCTGGTGTCTCTCTGAACTAAAGAAAGACAAACCCCAGAAACTGAATTATTTTACTTCTTGAAACCTTTGCATGATTCTTTGTACTGCCATTAAAAGGCATTCTTCTTAGTAAAACCAACATGGCACTGTTACAGCTTTCATTAGTATATGGGTCATGTGATTTTTTTGCTTTTAGTTTTGGAACAAAAGTAGATGGAGTCATAAGGGTTTGCCTTCTAATGAGACTTCATGGGAGTTTTTAGTTAGTTTCATTATTCCTGCCAGTGAGCTTGAACTAAGATTTTAATTGGCTTATGTTATAGAATCATAGAATCGCTGAGCTTGGAAAGGACCTTTAAGATCATTGAGTCCAACCATTAACCCAGCACAGCCAAGTCCACGACTAAACCGTGTCCCTAAGTGCCACATCTTACATGTCTTTTGTTAGTAGTGTAGAGAGTGTCTTGTCCTGTGATCTTCACTTTGAAGGCAGATAATGTTGAAAGAACAACCAAAGGTTTCTCTTTTTGCTCAGTAAGAAACTAGAAGTGTTGCATTTCCCATGCACTGGTTTATTACAAACCTTGGAGTAAGATACTAACCTTCCTTGGGATTTACTGGAGTTAAGAGTGTTGAAAAGCAAAAGTAAAATAAGCAACTATTTAAACATAATTTTTTAAGTATTGCATTTGAAAGTGACTGATTCATCTTATGAAAATCTTCAGTAGAGACAATGAAAAATGGTAAATTATTTGAAAACGTGAATAAAATCATTTCACTTTTGACCAACTACAGACCAGTTTCAGTTATATACTTCCCCTATAAAATGGCGCAGCACTCTTTGAATTCAGAAAGGGTCTGTTTTGTGGGTGTGTTGGGTGAGAATAACCATGGATGACAGGACCTCAAAAAATGCTTTTCTCATCGTTACCATTACATTACATATTGTCAACTAGAGAATCTGGAGGTGAGTATCTGGCACAATTTTAATGTTACAGCTGCTCAGCAGAGAGGAGGAAGAGAGAATTTGTGTGGCATGGCTTTATTTTGTTATGTAGCTGGCTGTACATCAAGTAAATCAATAAAAAAGTGTGGTGTGTTTGTATTTCTTGCGTACAGTGTATTCTGCTCACTGCTTAACATGGAAAGTTCAGCTGATAGTAGTTAATGCCTTATGTTAAGTTTCAGCACGGAGCCCGCAGTTTAAGGGGGAGCAGATGGCACTGAATTGTCTGACTCATGGTGCTGTCACACAAAGCAGCGCAGGTCTGTGTTTGTTAGGGGTATGGTTTCTACTGGAGGTTCTCCTGTACTGTTGGCGGGTTACCGTGAGTCTCCCAACCCTTCACCTACCTTCCTCATCATGAGCTAGAAGTGTAGGTGCGAAGTGTTGAACAGTGTTTAAAAGATGTAAGTGTCCAAATCTTTTGTCCCGTTAGGCTGTTTCTGTGCTGCTTTAAGTACCATAAAGAAGTCTTCCAAACATAGGTAACTTTTCAACATGTTGATGGTTCTTTTGGAGGGAGCGGGGTGACTGGGCGCTGCCACTTGCCCTGTCAGACAACGTCACCCGGAGCTCTTGCCTCACAGCCAGGAACCAGACTGAAGGGAATGACCGGCTCTTTGCATGTCAAATGGAGTAGTATGTAACTATTCCAAGACCCAGTCACTAAAGACTACACAGATAAACTTTAAGTTTTGCGTGGAAGCCTCCATTTAAATGACGGCTTTATCGGACGG
>NW_010396774.1:493-2158 GCF_000710305.1 Buceros rhinoceros silvestris | reverse complement strand
AGCGCACATTGCCGGCTCCTGACCAGCTTTTCTGCCTCGTGGTGTTTTCCTCGTGGTTTCATGAGTGAAGCCTTTTGATGTGGCTGGATAAACCCCCCTCACGGAAGCACGTGGGAAGTTGTCGCTTCCTCCACTGCTTCCAGGCATTAACGTTCTTGTGCAACCAGTTATGAAATTTCTCGTGCTTGGAGTGATCGTGCCATGAGGGTCTCCAAGCAATTTCTCAATCTGATTTTTACTTCTCATCGCAACGTCGTAGTTTCCTTAACGCCTTTTCTGGCACCTATTTTGTGATGATGGGAATCCTGACCATCTACACCTCCTACAAAGAAAAGAGCATTTTCCTGGTCGCTCACCGAAAAGACCCAGCGGGGATGGACCCTGACGACGTCTGGCAGCTCTCCTCCAGTCTCAAACGGTACCAGTTGCTGTGGCGGCTTTAATGCCGCGGCACCAGCTCTGAAAAGCTGCATTTTGGGGAGCTCCTAAAGAAAATGGAGGAGAATATTGGAGCCTTCGACTGAAAAGCTGCATTTTGGGGGACCCCTAAAGAAAAAGGGGTGAAATATTTGGGTCTCTGGCAGAAATGGTGCATTTAGGGGAACAACTAGTGAAAATGGGGGCAAATATTGGGGTCTCTGGCAGAAAAGATGCATTTTGGGGGGGCTTCCAAAGAAAATGGAGGAGAATATTGGAGTCTGTCAAGAAAAGTTGCCTTTTGAGGAACTCCTAAAGAAAATGGGGAGAAATAGTGGGGCCTTGGGCAGAAAAGCTGCGTTTTGGGCAGCTCCTAAGGAAAATGGGGGCAAATATGGGGGTCTTGGCAGTATTAATGGGTTCGATACGAGCGTTCTCGAAAGGATCATTAATTGTGGCATAATTAACGCCAGCATGTTGTTGCTGTTGGTGTCTGTGCCGGAATCTCACTCCTGAGGGTTTGAAGACGAGGATTCCTCGTCCGATTTTTGCGGCCAAGCCGGATTTAACAGCTGCTGCCCTGCCATCTCACCGCAGGTTCGACGACAAGTACACCCTGAAGCTGACCTTCATCAGCGGCAAAACTAAACAGCAGAGGGAAGCCGAGTTCACCAAATCCATCGCCAAGTTCTTCGACACCAACGGGACATTGGTCATGGAGGCCTACGAGCCCGAGGTGTCCAAGCTGCACGATAGTCTGGCCCTGGAGAGGAAGATCAAGTGATCCGTGAGGCCGCTCGCCTGCCGGGAACACGCAGAATTCACACCAATAAAGGCAAAATGGCAACGAAAAGTGAAGCAGCGCCTCCGTTTTGTCCTGAAATCCTATTTTAATGCTATTTTTCATCTTGGATCCAAGATTTTTGGCAAAACTACAGCCAGCCTTGGGCTGTGTGGCCACCTCCACCCCCGGGGTGGCCTGTGGAGGAGGATTTGCTCGTGGGGGACCCTCAAGGAGGGGATATTTGTCACTAGCCGCATCCTCCAGTTTTGTCCAGGGGGGCGTGGGGAGGTTTTGCTCTTTATCCGCTTTCCACTTTGCATTAGGAATTCAGGACAAAACCGTTCCGTAAAACAAGCGTCCGCTCGCAAAACGAGTTTTCTTTATTTTTGTATTTATCTAATGGGGGGCAGAGGATTGTTTTATATTAAAAAAAGCCTTTTCTGTGTTGGGAGGAGGAGGGGGGA
>NW_010396774.1:0-324 GCF_000710305.1 Buceros rhinoceros silvestris | reverse complement strand
GGTCAATGTCCTTCCTTCCGTGTCTCCGGCAGCGATGCTGATCCATAAGCTGAAAAAAAAAAAGGGAAGCGAAGGGTTTTTCCGAGCTGTGACCGTCCCCGTTTGTCCCTGTCGCCACCGCTTGTCCCCGCGTCCCTTCTATAAACCGGTATTTTCTAAAATAAAACCAAATAATGGACATTTTTTTGTGCCAATAAAAGGGAAGAACAGACGTAAACGCGTTCCCGAGCGTCTCTGGGGCGTTTCGGGGCTTGGGGCAGGGAGGGGGTTTCCCGTTAACCCGCTTCTCACCGCCCAGCGCCGCGGCCGCGCCGGTGCCGCCAG
>NW_010396773.1:5700-15395 GCF_000710305.1 Buceros rhinoceros silvestris | reverse complement strand
AAATATTTTAATATTTATTAATTTATTATATATTAATATTTTAATAGTTAAATAGTTAAAATCAACTAGTGACATTACAAACAGAGAGCGAAAATGGATTTGCCATAAAAAGGTTGCATTAGACCCATTTCTAGTCTTTGGGTATGCCCATCTACATGGAAAAGCTTAGCAAAAGCTTCCAATCTTCCAAGTAAAAACTCTGACAGAACAAGTCCAGACTTGACACTGCTGTTCACATCAGACAAAACTTTCATACTAACATATTACTTACATATGACTAACACAGCAACGCCAGTTCTCCACCTCACATGTTTCAGTCCATAAGCAATGTATGCCCATTCTCCCCATGATTTATTGCTGACCACTGCTCGCTAGCTGGACTGAGCCATTATATATATGGTTACAGTACATACTAATGTAGGAAAAAAAGCCTCAGGTTTTCCACTCTATACGCCACGTGATAACTCTAAACAATGAAAGGATAGTCTATTCCGATGAAAGTATATATCCTGACAGAACTTTTGTTGCTGTTCTACTGTGCTGCTGAGCAACAGTGTAAGCTTTCACCTAGAATGCACTGCCTCATACTGGTTAATTGTCTGTAGCCTCTTTAAACGGAAGGGAACAAAAACTATATTATCACCTTTTGCTCTTGCGGTCTGAAAAATCTGTTTAGTCAAAGCAGAACATGTAAGTAAATGATAGTAAAAGAAAGTAAACACAATAAAAGATCAAGACAGACAACATATGACAAAAGAGAAATCTGTTTTTACCTCATACAACTAGAACATAAATCCCTTAGATGAAAGGCAACATGACACAAGTCTCTATACTCAGATTTTAGCCACTGACTCAGCAGAGCTACAAAGAATGCAAACTAAGAAATTAATAAATATTTCAGGAACCATGTGCTCTGCCATGACTACTTCCCACAGCCCTTGCTGAGCAAGTAAAGCACCTACAAGCAGTAGCTGTCTCTTAGTTTGAGACAGCAGAAGTACAACCACATGTTACACACGTATTACTAAGCACAACAGCCAGCAAGCAGATGTGAGAGAAGAGCTAGATATTGAGGCCTTCAATCCAGACAACTCCAAATTTAAAGACAGAAAACATGTCAGACTAGTTACGTGTGCGTATGCCGCAAGAAAAGTGAGTTGCATTAGTTATGCAAAAGATGCTTATCTTGAACACTAACTCAGAAACAGTATGTTACTTAGACTGAGAAATGGATACCAGTTAAAGACACCATTTGTTAATACTTCCCAGCTTTGCTACCAGCAGCTGAGATCCTGTAGCACTACCAGCACAGCTGCACTCATTGCTGCATCCCTCAACAAGTCGAAGTGTTCAAAGTAGGCTTGAAGGACTGATGTTAGGCAGCAGAAGCAGCAGCATGACTTTCCCCAGACTGTAAAGCATTATCCCCATGCAAACACTTCTCTGCACAGTTGCCTCACCTGATGAATAACGTAGATGCCATAGTCCAGCTGCTGTCTTTGTAGGAAGGGGTGGAGGTGCTCCAGGAGGTACAGCAGATGCTTCTCTCGATTGCGGTGTGGAATGAGGATGGCCACGTGCTGCAATGGTGAGCACTCTGTAGGGTGATACCGGCCCTCGACTACCTGAGGGTTCTCCTTTTGCACTTCTTCTAATGTGAGAGATGCTTTGAAAGTGAGTTTGCTGGCACCTCCTGAAGCAAAAGCACAAGAAGCACTCCTGAGTCATTTCTGGTTGTGGCTAGTCCAGTCATATAATGAGGCACTCTGTAACCAGCATAAGAAACCCAAGTTCAAGCCCCAATTGATTTCCCTGCCTTTGCAAAAGGAAAGTAGTGCTACAACGATATTACACAGGCAGCAGAAGGAGAGGGTATCAAGCGTTTAATTGCTTAAACTGATAATGGATTAGTGATGATAAAAACTTAAAAAAAAAAAGAAGAGTTCCACACTATTGCAGGAGGAGTGGCCAGAAACAGCTGCCAGGACACAGCAGAGGACAGGGAAGTGGGAAGAGACATAGAACTGTGGCTGTGAGAAGTCACCTCTATTTAAAGCATGAACAGAAGCATCACAGGCTTAAGGCTGCAAGTTCATAAAGTAAAAATGTACTGAGGCTTTCTGTAGCCAGCTGAAATTTTCCTCACTTCTCTTGCACCAAGATATCATTCCAGTCCCTCCATAGTCCACAAACCCATGAAAGAACAATGCAGGCAACTGTGACGGCTGCAGCCACCATGCATTTACCTAAGCAAACACATCTTGGGAGCAGAAGTGGGGGCATGCAGCTAGACAGTAGCTTTTTGGACTACATTGGAGAAGAGGGAAGAATTCAGCTTCCCAAACAAATCCACATCAGGTTCACAAAAAGGAGTAGGAAGACAACAATGGACGTGACACTGCAAAGTAGAAGCTTGGTGCTGCTAGCAATACTAAGACAAAAAAAACAAGTGGACTAATAAAAATGTCCAAAACAAAGAAACAGTCACTTATTTGAACCTTCATCATAAGTACTCATAACCCCACACAGCTGTAAAGTCCTTCAATTGTCAAGAGAGAGAGACAAAAGTACATCTAATAAAAGGCAAAATGTTGAGGAAAGGTGAAAAGACTTGTGGTTGAGATAGTTTAATAAAAAAAGCAGAGGCTGCACACACAAGGCAAAAACATAAACCAATTCATTACTTCCCACTGGGAGGCAGATATCCAGCCACATCCTGGGAAGCAGGGCTTCAGCATGTATAGCAGTTGTTGGGAAGACAAACACTGTAGCCATGAACAAACACCCCCTCCTCCTTTCCCTGAGCTTTGATTGCTGAGCATGATAAATGTTATGGTCATATGGTATGGAATAGCCACTCAGTCAGTTGAGGTCAGCTGTCCCAGCTGTGTCCACTCCCAGACTCTTGCCCACCCCCAGCCTGCCAGATTTTAGAGGGCTAGGGAAGAGAGACAAAACCTCAACGGTGTGCAAACACTGTTCAGCAGTAGCCAAGTCATTGGTGCGTTACCAAAGCTGGTTTAGCCACAAATGTGAAGCCCGGCACCAAATGGGCTGCTATCCCAGCCAGGGCCAGCACAGGCACTCCATGCCATTAATCACTTCTTCACCCAGAACTGCTTACTGCAATTGGTTGTATTTGTTTCACAGGAAAAGTGTCTAACTGTAAAATGGCTAGGAATAAAACCAAGTTAGCAGTACCAAAGCAGATGTAGCTTGTTAGAAAGGAGAGAAAAGCACCATCACTTACTCAGGTATGGAGACAGAGCTGGGCAGGGACCCTGAAATGACTTCACCGTGGGAAGTGTCGCAATTGATTTGATGTTCTCTTCATTTTGACTGTCCCCCAGGTTAGGTACCTTTCTGAAATCATCCACCATGCTCTTAGCTTTAGAAATGTCCTGTCTGGAGTCCACAAAGTAACTGAACGTGGCCCATAGCGCCATGAAACATAAAGTGACAAGCACCAACACTTTGAACTTCTGGAAGAGGTGAAAGACATACAAGCTGAAGGCCATGGCTCTCCCTGATCTACCAACTGCTTCCTCTGCTCTGATGCCAAAGCAGGCCACTGTGCTTCCAGTTGGGCTGGAACCAAAGAAGAACGTTACAGCAAGAAAGGAAAGCTGGAGGTAGGGAGGGCTGCCACACTTCCTGCAGTTTCACAGTTCATGGAGTGCCATTGTGCCATTTGCTCTTTAAATGTCGGAAAGTACAACTTAACCTGGACAGAAAAAAAAAAAAAGAATTAGTTTCTACTGCTCTCCACTGCTGTACCTTCACAGTCGTCATCAAAACAGCTTATGACAGGAACAGCAAGTATGAACTACTGGTCATATACTAAGACACTGAGCTTTGGTCCTAGCACAGCCGCAAACCAGCTGCATGATTTTAGGCAAATCACTTTCCTGCTTTGTTCTCTACTGTCTCTCCCCCACCTCCCCCACAGATCATGTTATGTCTGTGTTCAGTGCTTAGCAATACACAGGCTTTACTACCCTTATTCCTTCCAAAATTAACAACAGTTGCAAGGCAAGAGATTCTACTGGCTATGAGTAAAGTTGCTCCCCCAATCAAAATGAAAAACACATGAATCTCTGCAGAATTAAACTGTTTTCTTCTGAAAGAGAGCATTATTGATGCTACATTGCTCTGTACAATGCACTACGAACCCCACAACACTATACCGGCATCAGAAATTCCTCTGTATCTGCTGCCTGCCAGTACCAACTTGTGGGTATTTGCCCAGCATTCCTCTCTCATGTGCTACTGCAGGATGCAAACTCCTGCTTTAAGTGAAAGGTTTAGTTTTTCCATGCTAGGTCTGTGACAATCCAATTCTTTGCTCTGTTTCCTACCCTCTTTCGAGAGCTCCATTTTCATACAGCCTTACACTGTGATCATACTGTAAAGTTACTTTCTGCATCATCAGAGCTGTTCAACAAATTCTTAAGTACAGAATTACCTGACACAGGTCTTCCACACCCCTAGAAAAGCACTGCTTTCACTGCTGACAGCTACCTCAACAACCCTTGCTTCTGCAAACACTACACACTCCTTTCATCACAACCTTGGGACAAGCAAGATTCAGCCTCAACATCATGGTATGTACTACCACCACTCTGGCAGGTACAACACAGCCTTGTATTAAAACTACACCTATGAAATAGTAATGTCTCAGAACCACTACAACACACCCCAGAGGAAGCTTACCCCATGTATTTTGGGGCAGTTTTCTGACAGTCTGCTACAGACACCAGATGATGCTAACCGTGTGCAGTTAACACATGAACCTGTCTGCACTGACTCACCCAGCAGCCTGATTCTCTTTTTGGTACCTGTCACACAACCTTCATTAATTATAGCACAGAGCATGCCACATGCTAACTGAGCACCAGTGGTACCGTGTGGATTTGGTGCTGAGGGACATGGTGTAGGGACCCTGGCAGTACAGGGATAACGGTTGGACTCGATGATCTTTAAGGTCTCTTCCAACCAGATGATTCTATGATTCCTTCCTCCAGCCTTTCGCCCCAGTCTCTGAGACCTGGGATTACTGAATCCCAGTGTCACTAGTAAAGATTGAGGCAAAGGCAGCATCAACTCATTGTGCAACAGGCCCACATTTCCCCTCATCTTCCTTTTATTATCTATGTACTTAATAGAAGCCCTTCTTGTCATCTTTGATATCCCTAAATCATGGCTGATATATTGGTTGGGGGGGTGAAAAAAGACCACCCAGTCAGACATTAAAACACGTACAAACAACATTTCCGTAATTCAAAAATTCAATACTAAACATACCTTGCTAAAACGATAATCTCCAAGACACTAGAAACACGGTTCTTCCTTCTATACTTTGTAACTCAGGGTGACCTTGAGTAACCCTCAAATACGAGTGGGAAAATGTCTGTGGTATAACTAAACTCTTCTCATAGCTCTCAAACCTGACTAGCTAGATCTGACCTTCAAAGGTACCAAGAAGCTTTCACAGGAACATAAAGCGCAACTTTTCTTGTGAAATAAATTCTCAGTGAAGCATAACCAAACCTCGTTTTGCAAGTTACAGGTGACCAGAAGGGCACAGCATTTCAGGTCACAAAGTTAAAAACACCACAGTACCCATTTCAAAAACCACCAAAAAAATTAACTGAAAAAAAACATGATTATCCAAATACGACATCAGTGGAATACCAAAATCAATGAAAAATGAGAGAGGTCTTCATCTATATGTAGACATACTCATACCTAGACAGACACTGCAAACACTTCTAAATACTTCCATGATCATATTGAGGCACATAAATACCACATGATCTGCATTCCCCAACATTATATCTGCACCAGTAACTGCCCCTGTGCTCTGCAGCTTGTCTGCCAACTCAAGTTCAGTAGCCTGCTAGGTTTTCTAAACATGCCAAACACTACATGGTTGCTCCAAGGTTCCTAGCACTGTTCAGAATAGGCTACCTGTGGGAACTGATCAGTGCTGTATGAACAGGGAAGCTTCAGCTCTGATCTTTGAGCCTGTTGGCACAAACCCTACCTTGCCCCTCTTCATCCAAGAAGCCCAAAATAGTATGCTAGGTTCCAGCATAGACAAGACTTCTTCCGAAGCAAACTAAGATCAGAACCTCACACATTTCCATTCAGGGTATTCCAAACAGAAACACACTCATTGTCACTGGAGCCTGACACGCTGCGCACGCACCAAGCAAGTGAGCAATGGAAGTGTAACCTGGTTTCTCCTGTAAGGGCTACAGAGTCAACCCACCCATTTGCCTAACAGCCTGATTGAAGCCTCCAGCATTACCAACCTCAGAGGTACCCAGAAATTCCAGACTAAAGGCTGTTCTTTTAAATCCAAGCAAAATTCCTAGGTAGACAGTAGCCTTGACTAGATTATTAGTGAAAGTAACATTTGATATATAATTGCAGTTGATAAGTCATTATTTTCCAAACACTGATTTTTCCCCGATAACGTTTTTAGATAAAACTTGTCATGATAACTGTGTTAAAGTCTAAATTCACGGGATTATTTATCAAAACCATTAAATGTTAAACATTAGTATATATAATCAGTGAGAATATGCTGCCTAAATTTTATTTTTCATGCGTCTGTGTTTAAAACCCTGTATCTGCAGGACAGCTCCAGAGAGATACTTTCATTTGATGCATGGAAAATTAACTTCTAATTTACATAAACTAACTTTCTGACTCTCCCAGTTTCACAATGTCCAGTAAGGGCAGGTTTCCTATGACGCAGGATTTTCCAGAAGCCCCTGCAACTTCCTCAAACTCACACGCAAATTCCAGAGACAGGAGAACAGGTTCAGTAGCAAAAAAGATTCTCTTCAGCCTAACTTTAAAAACCCTCCTAAGTTCAAGCAGGAAATGAAGCACAAAAGAGTTCTTTGTGACTGCATTTATCAGCTCTGTATTACGCAGACTATTATTTAGTATTTTATCTAGGCCAAAATCAAAAGCAGCAATGGGTTAGCTCTGGGAGCATCACAAAGAAGTACAGCAATCTTCTTCATTAAACACTCCAAGAAATAATTAAATTCTTTACAAATTACAAGGTAGAAAGATCACTGTATGGCATCAGCTTTTCTGTGCAAGACAGTTAAAGTCCTGAAGATTTACAAGAGTTAAACTTGCTCCTTTCACAGGCATTTCCTTCTTTTCAGCAGATTAGTTTTGTAGGGCATTAAGCTAATAGTTTTTAGCAAGTCTTTTATACCACACTCTTATAATCCTATTACTTCCTCCTAGTAAAAAAAAAAAAGGCTGTACAAAGAAATGGTGACATGACAGGCTATTTTAAAAAAACAAACAAAACAAAACAACCCCAGTCCTCAGACAAACACCCTTTCCACATCTCATGATTTCAAGCCAAAAGAAGCAAGCACATAAAACCACTCGCTGCTGCTGCCGCCACATCCCTCCTTCCTGTAGAGCAGTCACTCCAAGAAGTATGTAGGGCACTACGCAAGCAGCAGACATGTTTCATCCAGGAAACCCCACATCATAAAGAGATCCCTGTTACCTCTCACATGCTGCAGGAAGGAGTCAGCTCAAAACTCGCAGGATGACTGAAATAAACTGCCAATGCATTCCTCTTTTCCCCTGCCCTAAGAGGCTCTCCAGCACTGTCCCACATGCCCCTCCCTTGGCTCACGTCTCAGACTGGGATGGCAGGCAGTCCCTCTCCTTTCCTCCGAGCACAGCAGAACCAGCACGGGGGTACTCAGGCATATCTTGACAGAGCACTGTGCCAGAAGCAATATTGCATACAAACAATTACTATAACAAACCATCTGAGTAGAAACAAAGGCTTAAGCTCTTATTCCTAAAAGCAAACCACATTTCTATTGAAACACTTTAGGTATTGTATTAGAGATGCCATTCTCCTTACATAGATCAAGCTGCCCACCCTCTTGTTCATACCTGTGGAGAAGTCCAGGCACTTCCACTACACTCCTCTATGTCATCGCCTGGAGATACCTTACGATGACAGTGCCACCACAGACAGAAGTGTGTACTTTATGCACGGATGTTTCAACCAGTCTGGTTTACTGACCAGTCTTTTCACAAAAGGTAACTTATTATTGCAGGGTTATCCCTCACTGGTGCTTTTTCCAGCACTCTGGCCCATAACACTCCTCTAGCAACCTCACAGAATCATCAGGATGGAAACAATGAGGTGTCTCTGGCATCTTGTTCATCTGGGGCTCTCCCAGGCTACCAGGGCAGCAGCACCACAATGTTAGCCATGCTGGCTGAGCATTCACCTGGCGTGCAGCTGCCAGGAAGAGTTTTGCTGCCAGCCTACCTAAGCCTCCTCCCTGGCTGCTATGTATTAAGCTGACAGACGCACTTCCTTCGGTAGAGTTGCACCTACATTAGAGGAATTTACGAGCACACCTATGTCAGGTAAGGAGCAGGATTTTCTCATGCTTCCAGTCAACATACCGATAATGACAAAACACCATAGAAATGATGATGCTTGAGTACACCCAAGTATTTTGTATTAGAGGTAGGAAGGGAAAGGATAGCTACAGCCTCATGACAAGTGTTAGTTCCCTTTAACTCAAGCTTGTTTGAACTCTTTGTGCAATACGTACATTCCAAGCAGGTAGGTATTTCAAAGTTTCCCCTGCAAGCCTCATCTATGCCACAAAGGTCTTATTATTAGGACTTCATGAGAGTTTTGGGAGAAAATTTCCTTGTTCCAGATACTTAGTAGCATAGAAAAAAGGTTTAGGACTACTGTGTGTTTTAACTGGTCAGCCACAAAGTCACACCAACCTGGATATCGACCGTCACTGTACTTTCTATGCACTGGCATCAGCTCTCATGTGAACATGTGATCAAGAGCCAAGCAGTATTTCTAGCAACCTTCTGTGATCCTCTATCTACCCTTCTCACTGAAGAATGTCAGAAGACTCGATTCTATGACTACTGGTAGAAAAACAGTAGCTTTCAGGTGAATAGGAACAATTACTTTGGGAGGATGATAATACCCAGTAACTGGTAAAGGCAATAACTGGTAACATTCTACAAACTGCCTCGAACCAGATAATTTAAAGAGGAAACACACGAGTTAAAAAGAAACAGACCAAGGGCATTTGTAGAGCCTGATTAGACTAAGACTTTCCCATTGTGTTGAAAATACAGGTGTGCTGGCTCCACACTCTTTTCTTGCTCTTTATTACTTGATAACTGCTTGATGCTCAATGTAAAAGCACTAGCAGCTCCAACTCCCTGAATTACAAACTAAAAAAAGATAAAGAATGTAATACACCAGGAAATAACCTAGATATTTGCTTATGTAACTTAACTGTCTCCATGTGTGTGGGCATCACCAAAGAAGCAATTGCAACAGATGTAAATGAGGAAAGCCTCGGCTGGCAAGTACAGTTAATCCATTTCATACAAAAGGAACATCATAGCAGAAGAGCACTGAAAGAGGACTCTCCATACATCCTTAATTCTGACATGCAGGACAGAGAAGAAAATAGGTGGGTCTCAGTACCTCACATGCAAGATATGCACGGACAAAAGAGGCAGTCCCTGGGCACTGGTACACATGAAGTCCATTGTTCTTTGAATGCATCACTGATTTTCTGGCTGCCAGACACCCACTCACCCATTCCCTCACTTCCCCCCTCCCCAACAGGGCAGAGGGAAAG
>NW_010396773.1:0-5592 GCF_000710305.1 Buceros rhinoceros silvestris | reverse complement strand
AAAGAGTAAGACGGAAAAGCTAATGGGTCAAGATAAAGACAGGAAGATCACTTATCACTTACTGTCTCAGGCAAGACAGCCTTGACTTAGGGAAAATTGATTTATTGCCAATTAAAAGTAGAGTAGGGTGTTGAGACAAAAACTACAACACTTTCCATTCACTCCTTTTTCCCCAGGCTCCTTCATTCCCACCTCCTCCACTATCCACTCCGCAACAGTGCAGGGGGATGGGGAATGGGGCTCAGTTCATAACAGCTCCTCTCTGCCACTTCTTCCTCCTCACATTTTTCCTCTGCCTCAGTGTAGGTCCTCCCATGGGCTACAGTCCTTCAAGAACTGGTCCAGCATGGGTCCTTTCCATGGGCCCCCATTCCTGGAAGAAAGCCTGCTCCTGTCCATGGGGTGCAGTCCCACCAGAAGCCTCCTCCAGCAAGGACACTCCATGGGTTGCAGTTTCCTCCAGGGCATGTCCACCTGCTGTGGCATGACATTCTCCATAGGCTGCACAGTGGTATCTGCTTCAGCGTGGTCCTCTCCCCACACTGCATTGTGGATAACTGCTCTGCACCAGGAGGGTCTCATCTCCTCCCCTCCTCCTTCTCTCAACCTTCATGTTCACAGGGCTTTCTCACTTCCACCCATCCATCCCAAGCTGCTTCACAGCATTTTTTCCTTTCTTAAATACATTTTCACCGAGGCTCTACCAGCTTGGCTGGTCAGCTCAGCTGTGGCCAGCAGTGGGTCCATTTTTGGGCTGGCTGGAACTGGCTGTGTTCAACACAGGTGCAACCCCTGACCTCTTCTCACAGAAGCCAGCCCTGCACCACCACCACTGCCAAGACCTTGCCACCTGCACCCAATAGATCATTTCATTAGCTGAAGTGAAATACCATCTTGAAAGTGGTTTAAAAGATACAGCGCGTTGCTTGAGATGTAGGGCTTCTTAATGATTACTTGTTCAGAGTATGAGTAATTTTCTGACCAATAGTACAGCCAGGTGACAGAGTCCACTCCATCCTGTACCGCCAGCCACAGCACACACCTGTGAGTTTCATGGTCCTCTACTGATGCCCAGAATAGTAACTACTCACTTCTGCTGCCTCAGATTAACCCACTGACACTGTTTGACTGTTCATCTAGACGGTCATTGCTACATGGCATAACTATCGTATTATAGCAATGCAAATATATTTTCAGGTAGACAAACTTGAGGCAACAATTTCACCAACAAAGAGGAAATTTCAATTGACATTTTCACTTAATATAGGGCTATAGGGAATCTTGGCTTTAGCATTACTCTTGTACCAATGCTTTACATCTATCTGAAATATTAGTAGATATACAGCTACTTTTAATATTTACAGACAATCAGTGAGCAAGTAGCACACATTTTTATACAGTCACATTTTCTTTACAAAACAGAGACCCAACTACCAGCAAATAACCAATATGAAGTGCCTAGAACTTCACATTAGGATTTCTGAGATTACCACAGGAAAAGCTTATGCTTTCTTTACTAAGCAAGAACAGAGCATTTGCTGCAAAGGACTCAACATCATTACCAAGCACAGGCCAACTAAGAGGGTGCTACTCCAATACTCCAGTAGAGTTTTCACTTTCCTGAGATGTAATTTGAACTCTGATTTTATGCTAGGAAATGCAATCTAACATCTTCAGGCCAAGAAACACATTTATGAATGGCCTCTCTTGTTACACGAGTACAGCTGAGCCACTGACCTCACTGTAAAAGACACAGCCCTGTCAGACTGAGTGGAAAGAGATGGAGCAAGGCACACAGCATCAAACAGCAGTGGCACACCCTGTAACTACCTAACTGCCTACCACAAAAGTATCTCTTTAAAAAATACAGCACAATTTAAAAACATCGTTCCACCACAGTCAGTGGAATATCCTGAAAAAGCACATGGTAAAACAGATCTCTGTGAAAACAGGAATCTCATGTATAATGGAAAAGCTAAGGTCATGATTCAACTCAGCAATACCCTATTTTTTTTCCTGGCAGCTGCTGACTTGCTGAAATGTATGCCAGATGTCAGAGAACTTGACACTTTACAAAAAAAAAAACCCAACAACAAAACCTCAACACATTTCTGGCCAAATTCCTCACTCACCATTCTCCTGTACAAAAAAAAAATCTTAAAAAAATTACTATATTAAAACAGCGCACATTCTTATTTTAGCTTTAAGTACTTCACAATGAACTTTTTTTAAACCGAAACGTTAACCACAGATAGCTAAAGCAACACAGGACAGAAGTCGAGCTGAGAGTATAGACCTGTGGCTACTCAACACATTTATCATTTTCAGTTTACAAGTATCTATGAACAAATTTGTAAAAAAAAATCTAATAAAGTTGTACATGTATTATGAATGCGTAATTAAGAATGGAATCCCATTATTTGTTTTTCATGGAGGTATTTCATCATGAGAACTGCACAATATACATTCCATCCAAAGCTTCCTTAAGCATCAACAATTTTTTTATCCCCCCAGTCTTATCTCTGTAAGGATTACAAATTGTCAGTGCCTAGTGCAAAGGCAGCTATCAAGTCACCGTGTGGGTGGCATGATTTTGTTAAGCTATTAACTGTACAGGATCCTTTCCATGTTAGAACACAATTTACATCTACGCAGATTTTCAACCTATCTGCAGATGGATTTTTATGCAGGAGAAAAGATTGATATGTACAATTTAAGAACTCTAAATCGCATCCTTTGAAAGTGTTACGGCCTACAACAGCATTTGACAGAAGTCAAAACTACTCCAACAATTCCAGTTCAACCTAGCCAAAAGTAATTTTAATCAAACGCTTGTGGAAGTAATTCTAAAAACATAAAAACAAGAATCAGGGTACTATTAAACCTTTTGGACAAGCAGCTCAGTAAAATTTCAGGCAGTGGGAGATGGCATATTCCTCTTCCTCACACTCAGTTATTAATCTCTTTTCCCTGTTTTACTGGATCTTACTAGGGAGTCTGCAGAGCTAAAGTTGCGATGTAATGTGGATGATTCCTCTCCTAGTTCCTGAGGGTTAAAGAGCTCCAGTCCCTCTAAAACCCTCCTCATCCTCACCCAAACAGCAGCCAGGAACTAGCTAGCTCTTCCCAGGAACAAGGAAGAAGGTCAAGGGGGATGACAAGTCAGAAGCGGAGTAGGAGAAGTGGCTCCTTTCCAACCCTTCACTTCTCATTTCTGTGCGGGTATCACCCCTCTCCATCTCGCAGACGAATAAAATTAGCTGCAAGAGTTCAGAAGCCAACTACAGGACTGAAGACAGAGGGGGACAAAAGATGAGCACAGCAGATGCCCCAGCAACATTGGAATGGAAAATTACGCTGTTATTTATAATTGTGTACATTTAGAATCATCACGGTATCAGTTTAAAAGGATTGTCTTAATTATAATGCATGATAACTTTATCCAACAATTCACTGCCAGACAAATAAATATTACCCAATTGTTGCTCTCAGCAGCCGCACTGCATATATGCTAGAAAAGTGTTTAAGGACAGCTACAGGGCATGTTACTTGCAGGCATGCCAAAGCATTTCCAACAGAAAAAAAAAGGCTCAGAGACAGTACTTATTAAAAAACTCTAAATACGTTAAAAACTATTAAGAAAAAAGTGATGGAAGCTGTCTCCCATTGTTTTACAATATTTTCAAGGTCCCAATTACATGCAGCTCAAAAAACACAGCCTCTGAAGCAAAAAACAGCTAGCCCAGTTACACACCTGCTGGGTCTTTTTTCCACTAGGTATTTACCTAAACGAGCAGGTCCTTAACTAAATACTTGCATCAAAGCAGGCAGTCATTCCACCAGGCTTCACAACCTCCAAACTAGCAAAACTCAAGTTCACCAAACTAATTCATGCAACTTAGACTTAGGATCACATACTAATAACCCCAGAAATCAAGCACCCCTCAACTTCTATTTTTTTCCTACATACCATTTGAAAGTCAGGAACGTGGCAACCCAAACCAGATAGAAAAAGAAAAACCAAGCCTTCCAAAGTTGAAGTAACAGATTTTTTATTTCTAAATGAAAAGTATCTGTGAAAATGAAACACACTTGTTACAACAGTGACAAGGAGATATCTACATACATCAAAACCAAGATCAATCATACTTAAAGGGTTTACCAAGAAAACTCATTAACAGGATCTTGGATGAAAAGTGATATACTTCAATGTTAAAAGAAAGGTTCAAGAAACATTGTCTAAGTTGAATAGTGACAGAGGATAATACGAAACTCTCCACTGAAGCCGTGCTTTTCAGTATTCTACATGTAATCAGAGTATTTGTAATTAATAACTGAAGACTTACAGAATCATCACTGAGTGGCAGACAAAAAAGAAAAACTTTAGAGAAATAGCATCCTACATAACTACCAACTTTACTGATGAAAGGTGTAAATATTTAAAGAACACGTACAGATCCTAAAGTTTATTTCTTTTTCTTTTTTAGCGTTAGCCTTCTCAATCAGATTCACCTTCCTTTTCTCTAATCCTTTCTGTTGAAAACTGAGCTCTTCTAAACGGAGTCAGCTGTCCCTTGGGAACTTCCTTAGCGTCCCTTGGGAACTTCTTAAGTGAAAGAGTAGAAAGTATGTTAAATCCACAAGAGATGGTCATTGTTAACTCTTTGAGATAAGCAGGTACTAGTAAGAAAGTGAATACATATTCTCCCTTTTGGCTATTAGTACCACAGTGCTGTGAAAATCTTGCCTGCAAGATTTCTAAACATAGCAGAATTACACTTTAAAAGCATTTACATTATGACTCAAAACCCAAACATTCTCAAATACTCTCCCTAGTAGTCCCCCTTCTGCTTCCTCTCAAGACTTGCAAACACATTTCCACCACCACCTGGGGGCATTTTCATCAAATGAAGGCTCCCATGAACCCATGCAAGCCTCCTCTCAAGCCCTTATCGCTGTTGTGGCTCCTCCAAAATAAAATCTAGAGCAGTGAGTAAAGAAGTTTATGTCTCAACAGTGAGGAAATTTTAGTGAACAACATCGCTTGCCTGTGCTCCAGTTTCTCAACGCATGAAATGGAGAAAATAACACAAGTACTGAATTTACCACCAAACCATTCAAAAGCTTTAATTAAAATGAAAGCACCAGTGCACTACATCTATCCTCCTGACTCAGGATCTCTGAGCCCGATTCAGCAAGTACTTCCACCCAGTATGTAATTTTTAGGTTTGCAACTGTTCCCAATTATATCAGTTACACTACACTACCGTGAAATTATGTACCGGCACACTTATTTGCAGGATCACATCCCCAAGTCCTGCCTCTGACGCTCATGCGGGATCACTGCAAAGCGATTCCCTCTACGTACACACGGTTCAGGCTAGAAGCGACGAGCTGCAGACGCCAAGACAAAGTTTTCTCCGCGCGCCAGACGCCCCAAGTACGAGGCACAACCCATCAAACCTCCTCCGCTCTTTCGCTAAGGCTTTGAAACGGAAACACCCTCCGGAAACCAGTTATCCCCACCACCCAGCCCTCACCACCTCCCTCCGCAACTAACCCAGCTCCGCTCCGCTCCCCACCCCGACTCCC
>NW_010396772.1:573-1147 GCF_000710305.1 Buceros rhinoceros silvestris | reverse complement strand
GAGAACCCCTCGGTTGCCTTTTGGGGTCTGCCCCCCCGTGGGGTGCCCCCGCCGTTGACACCTCATGGCCCTGAGGTGGCCTTTGGGGACATCCCCACCCCTGGGGTCACCCCACTGTTGACACCCTGTGACCTTGAGGGACCCCGGGGTGGCCTTTGGGGGTGTTCCCTCCCATGAGGTGGCCTCGACGTTGACACTCTGTGACCTTGAGGTGGCCTTTGGGGACATCCCCACCCCGGGGGTCACCCCTACTGTGTCAACAGGACACAGGTGACCTTGAGGGACACCAGGATGGCCTTTGGGGACATCCCCACCATGGCGTGACACCAACATGACGCCCTGTGACCTTGAGACTTTGGGGGTGTTCCCTCCCATGAGGTGGCCTCGACGTTGACACTCTGTGACCTTGAGGTGGCCTTTGGGGACATCCCCACCCCGGGGGTCACCCCTACTGTGTCAACAGGACACAGGTGACCTTGAGGGACACCAGGATGGCCTTTGGGGACATCCCCACCATGGCGTGACACCAACATGACGCCCTGTGACCTTGAGAGACCCTGAGGTGGCCTTTGGG
>NW_010396772.1:0-294 GCF_000710305.1 Buceros rhinoceros silvestris | reverse complement strand
TTTGTGGGCGTGGCCCACCAGGGGGTCCCCCCGCCATTGACACCCCATGGCCCTGAGGTGGCCTTTGGGGACATTCCAGGCCATGAGATGACCCCAATGTTGACACCCTGTGACCTTGAGGTGGCCTTTGGGGACATTCCCACCCCTGAGATCACCCCACTGTTGACCCTCCGTGACTTTGAGGGACCCTGGGGTGACCTTTGGGGACATCCCCACCCCCGGGGTCACCCCACCGTCGACACCCCGTGACCAAGAAGGGCCCACGGAGCCCCCGAGGTGGCTCTTGGGACCCTC
>NW_010396771.1:0-947 GCF_000710305.1 Buceros rhinoceros silvestris | reverse complement strand
TGTGGACCGGGTTCAGCCCCTGTTCCCGGCCCACGGGCCACACCGGGGCACGGAGAGGAAGCTCATCCTTGGGGTTTCTCCTTTTCCCCTGGGAGGGAGAGAAAATTAATGGGGTGTAGAGCCCAGAGACAGGACTTGCTGGGCGAGGAGCTGATCCACGGGCGACGAGCAGGGCTCCAGGGGCCCTTTGCCAGCGCAGGGAGGGAGAGGAAACTCACGCTGGGAGCCGGCGGGGCCGCGCGTTCCCTCAAGGAGGAGAGGGCTCGAACTTATAAATAATGGAGTAGCAAGTGCGAAATGTTGATCTCTGCTGCTAATGAGCGCGTTGGGGAGCGCAGTCCCGAAACGGAGATGACAGAGAGGGCACTTCCCCCTTCCCCGCAAGGGGGAACTGGGCAGCCAGCCCCTGCCCGCTCTGTGTCCTGTGGACATCAGGCTCTGGGCACAGCCCCGGTGACCGGGACGCCCTCAGCCCGCGGCCCTCAGGGGGGTCAGGACTTGCCCCTCAGCCCTGGGTTTGCCCCTCCAGGCTTTAAGGCTGTGCCAGGATGTTGGGGCTGGGATAGGACCTCCCCGTGCGTCCTCCTCCCCAGCATGGACTGTGTGGTGGGGGAGCTCCAGTGGGTGCCACGCAGCTCCCTGGTGCTGGAGGGGCTGTGACAGGCCAGGGCAGAGCTGGTGTGGGCCAGTTGTTTCCCCCTGGGTCTTCCTAGCAGGTCCAGTCCCCTGTTTGGGATGAGTTCAAACCCGGTCAGCTCCAGCTCTGTGCCTGGAGCACCTGCACACCCTGCTGGGCAGCACCCTGCCCCTGCGGAGCACCGGCCGGGGGGGTGGAGATGAGAGGGATGGACAACGCCAGGGACCCCCTGATGTGGCCCGATGATGACACAGGATGAAAAAGGAGGTGGGAAAAGCCCGTGTAATCCAGCATGGGCTTCCCCACGGCA
>NW_010396770.1:0-2656 GCF_000710305.1 Buceros rhinoceros silvestris | reverse complement strand
TGAGGCAAAAGAGCTGCTGAGTACCTCAGCCGCCTTCTCGTCTGTTGTTAGCAGCCTGCCCGTCCTGCTCATCAGAGAGGGTGCGCTTTCTTTAACCTGCTGGTTAGACTGACGTTCCTGTAGAAACCCTTCTTGTTATTCTTGGCATCCCTTGCAAAATTCAGCTCCAGCCACACCTTGGCCTTACTGACGTCATCCCTACACAACCAGACAGTGTCCCTGCTCTCTTCCCAGGATGCCTATCCCCGCTTCCACTGCCCGTGCTGTTCCTTCTCGCCCTTACTTTGACCAGCAGGTCTTGACTCAGCCATGCTGGTCTCCTTTCCTTGTCTGATTTCTTACCCCTGGGGATCGAGAGCTCTTGTGCTCTATGGAAAGCATCCTTAAAGGTCTGCCAGCTCTACTCTGCTCCTTTGGCCCTGAGGGTCATTTCCCAGGGGGTCCTATTGACTAACTCCTTGAAGAGCTGAAAGTTTGCTTTCGTATTTTAGAGTCCTCACTTTATTCTTCACCTGACCCATTTACCTCATAACTGCAAACAATGCCTGACAGAAAACGAGGGCAGCTTTTGGCATGCTGATAATACAGTTGGTTCATCATCTAGAAGAAAATGAACCTACTGAAACTCAGTTTTCAATTTCACTGTGGTGATGATCTGCTGTTTTTATCACACTGAAATGCAAGAAGCATTACAGTCTGGGACACTTAGTAGGCAGACAGCCACATTTTTCAGACCAAAACTTTTACTTCTAGATGTGTTCCATTATAATAATCAAGCCTCAAGATTATCAAGCCCAAGACTAATACACTAGGGCACAGTCTCACAGCAAGTTAAAGAAGTACACAGCATTTGCACCTATAACCGTAGGACAGAGAATGCACAAGTCCTTGTGCAACAACTAAGTTTGGCAAGAGAAGCCATAAGACACAAAGACCATTTAATCTCTCCTACACATCAAACAGAAATTGAAAAAACTTATGGGCTGAGTTGTCACATAGGATGTTAATAATTAGAGTTCCATTTATCATGGGAAACATCCGCAGGCAGGAGAAGACATAAAGTTCAGCTGCCAAATGGCCTTCTGCTGCAGGAGCGGGAGGAACTGCGTGAGCTGGTCCCCCTCTAGCGGACACCAGCAAGGGAACGCGAACGTACCTCGTTCCTCCTCCAGGCAAGGGACAATGAGGTCTTCTCCTGCCCTGGTCACAACTCAATTCCATCCGCTGTTTCTAAACGGTCAAGGTCAATTGCTTTAACTGCCTTGCTCGCTCCCGTGCACCCCTGTTGGTGGTGCCCTCAGGACAGGAAGGTTCTTTGTATTACAGAGTGGCACTCCAAACCACATCTGTCAATCGCAGGTTGCACTGTAACATTCAGCTTGAAATTTCCTCTTCTTTTCCATTGACCAGCTCAACAGCAAGCAAAACATCACATGAATTATTTTGAGTAAATTCTGTTCTATATTTGTCTCAATTCCCTGCTTTATGCCTACAGTACCTGCAATTTACAGTACCTGCAATTTCCAGGTGGTCTCTAATACAATTGCTGGACAGGTGTCCAGCCTCCAGGACTCCCGTTCTTAGCAGCTCCAGCCGCCCCGTGCCCAGGTCTGTGATGTCCCGAGGTGGAGCAGCGACTCTTTCACGGGCACCCCCTTGCCATGGGGAAGGAGCTTGCGTGCCCTTGTGAGGTTGAGAGCTGTGCTAGTGGTGTCATGTGCCCCCGGTGGGGTCTCCCAGGCCAGACAGGTCTCAGCTGAAGGGTCAGACACAGTGTGTCCACGGGCAGGATGGGCTCACTAGCCTTCGGGCACCATCCTAGGAGAAGGACAACTCTGACCCCAAACCCGGGCAGATGGAGCTCGTTTAGCCCTGTAAGGCTCCATCTCAGAGAAGGACACTCTAACCAAACCTACGACCCAAGGACTTCGCTGTCACCGTCCAAGCTCGCTGGGCCCTGGCAGATGAACCTCAGGTGTAAAGGGTGGAGCCAGTTCCGCGCACGCTGCGCCTCACCTAAACAATCCACCGCGCAGCCCCGAAGGGTGCACTCATCGCTTGCAGTGAGCGTGGGAAAAGCCCTTCCCAGATCTTTGTTCATGGAGCCAAGCCATGATGATGATGGACAGGTGTCAAGTTTAGCTTTCAGGTTTCATTGTCTTTCTAATGTTCTTTACCATTAAAAAACCCCCTGAAAACTTGAGAGGGGAAAGCCCTTCCCCCCCTCCTTTAAATTAGCTTTGTTCAGATTAATGAGTCTCTTCCTTGATACAGACCAGTCAGTTTCCTAATTCGTGTAGGTCTTTACAGTGTGGACTTACTACTAAACTGGGAAGAATGCAAAATGTAATTGCAAACCCACAAGACTGACAAGATGACTCACAGGAACCAGTGGCACCTAGAACCACACTCCTTGGCTTTTGTTTACAAACACCGCAGGACATTACCTGCTGAAGGCTTGCAAACAAACACTGGCACAAGTGGAGTTTTGCAGTTCAGCTGATTTCATGCTCCCTTGAAACAAGATCTCACCGCTGGTTTAATAAAAAGAAACTAAAAACCCAAACCACCCCCGCACCTCCCCCAAAAAAACCACCAAACCCAAAAAACCCCGAGTAACTTGAGCGTAACCCCGTCAGCACTAGAGAATACTGTT
>NW_010396769.1:7057-8974 GCF_000710305.1 Buceros rhinoceros silvestris | reverse complement strand
TACAAATTTTTTTTTACTTACATGTGTATAAGCATATGCATATAAACACGTATGTACTTTTACATATTCCTGTTGCATTTATACAATTCCTCGCATTTATAATAATGCAAATTTATATATGCTAAACCTTTTATTTCATTTTTCTGTTACATATACTCATTTATTTCATGTTTACGTATTACTAAAGATACTAAGGCATCATTAAGATAGCTTAGCAGTTTCCAAATTCCAGCCAGTAAGGAAATGAGATTTACGCCCTTTTATTCAGTTAATATACTGGACACTCAATCATGTCATTGATGTGCTGAAATGCGTAACAAGGCAGCGCAGAACTTGCACCTGAAGGCTTTATCGAGCCCAATACTCCCAAGTGGCAGGGAACCACTATGATTTACAGTCTGGGAATACTCCCACACGAGCCTCTGAAACAGTCGGAGGAATTGCTCTCCAAGTCTTCTGTCATAATACGTTTTTTCTTGCAGTTGTGACGTAAGTCTTCACTTACTTACACAAACTAAAAGCTTTGAGTGTGTCTGTACAAAAACTGCATAGCGCTAGACTTTGGCGGACTTTCAGGTGAACTCACTGAGGTGCTGCTAAGGACGGCTCATGAGTAGTCAGGTGATGCCTGGATCCCATCCCTTCTGAAGAGACTGCAGGAGACAAGTTGGGTTAACTTTACAGGGATTGCTGCAGAATACAGCTTATTCCGTCCATCCTGCACAGGCACACTCACTGAGCCATTGATTGCTTCCATACACGGGCAGAAGCTCATGACGCTGCTGGCACACAGGCAACTGACTACCCAGAAAATCAAGACTATGGTTTACAACATGTATTCTGGAAAGTTCCTCAAGACTATCAGGCATGAAGTAAAGATAAAAACTAAAAACAAAAATAAACAAACAAACAAAACCAAGTAAATCCTACTAGTTCTTACACAGAAAAACCAACACGGTGCTTTGTCTATCTGAAAATCCCCCCGAACAGCCACTGCACACACGCAGAAGAAGTCTGCCTGAGAGGCTCCCTCCCTGGTCATGAAGCTGCCAACATCAGCAGGTCTGGGCTAGAGGGATCCCTGGAGCATCATTTTTTTCTGGTTTTCGCAGTAAGGGAGGACACATGTATCAAGGCTGGAGAAGGAGAAGTAAATGGCTGATACCTCGGTGGGGTTTCCAGTCGTACTGCCAAGCCAGCAAAGTATCAGGAGCCTGCAGGGAGACCTGTCTGAGCTGGGACCCACCTGCCACCCATGCATCTCTGTCCTACTGAGCTGCCTCTGGCACCCTCTCCCACCCAGGCCCAATGGCCAAAGGGTGGAAAGCCACTCTCTGCAGAGCAACACGGATGCAGAGCAGAGAGCAGTGTCATGAGTGGAAGCAGAACCGGTCTCTATGGAGAGGCAGGGAAAAGTGTTGAGGAACATATTTCCAGACATTAAAAAGCTGGGACATTGCTGCACTTTCTAAGAGGAAACCCATATACAAATGAATGACAGTTACATAAAGATAATCTCAATTTCAGGAGTCGGTACAAGACCAAATTACACAGTACCAGTGCAGTAAGTGCCAACGTAATGGGAGGTTTTCATTTTGGGGTCAGCTGGGAAATTTCAATTTTTTTTCCTTTTATTCTACTTCCAGTCATGCAAAATGATGCCAGCCCAGCTTTCTGACCATGGATTATGTAAGTGACTTCTCTTGTAACTCAACAAAAGCTGTTTCTTAACTGTGGGAAAGGATAGAGGAGACTTCTTCCCCTCTGGACTAAGGACTTTGCTTCCAGAGCTTTCTCGTCTTGGCTAGCAGAGGAGCTAACTCAGCACATCAAAGATATACTCCCATCAAGCCTGCTTTGCATTTCTCAAAGCTGTTATTCTGAGATGGTTGTTAAAGAGGCAGAGTCAATTCACAT
>NW_010396769.1:0-6945 GCF_000710305.1 Buceros rhinoceros silvestris | reverse complement strand
TAGGGAAAAATACTGACATTGAGCAAACCAAAGTACAGCACCATTGAGGAGCAAGCACAGGACAGTCGTATCAGCTAAGGTAATACAAAACAGGGTATGTTAATATAAACTCACGCACGTCTTTGATTTTCTAACACCATTAAGGAGAACTGGAGAAGTTGGGCTCCTATGCAAATTAGTTCAAAATAGCTATCTGTAGATGAGAAGCCCTTGGCTTGCACAAGAGTCGATATGGTTAGTTTGAGTGAGAGAGCATGACAGCCTGAGTGATTAGGATGAGTCAAACGTGGGACATTCCTTCTTTATTCCTCACATTGCGAGATGTGGGCAGGAGAGGAAATGGGTTTAAAACACATGCACACACACATACACGCTTTTTCACAAAGCACATAACTACACTGTGGGATTCATTACCGTTGGATGTTATGGAAGCCAAAAACATAAGTGGAGAGATTAGTCCAATTCATGGAAGTAAAGTCCACTGTGAGCTATTAAACACAAAAACACAAATATGGCCTCTGGGCCAGGAAGTCCCTGAGCAGCGACTGCCAGAAGTGGAGAGGATGCACTGGAGGAAAAGTGAGCTTGTGCCTGCATCCTTCTCGCTCCCTGCTCTGGGTGTCTTCCGCCCAGAGACAGGACAGTCGACTGACTGACCTTTTGGCTTCTTGCAGTGGGGCTCTTCTTCTGCAAGCCTTCGAATGCTTAGGTCAGACCCTTCAGTCACCTGGGAATTTGAGTCATATTTAACACCCGTCAGTCCCCTAAGTGAAAAATTTCCGTAAGTGTTTACACAATTTCTTTCCCTTTCTATAACTTTTACAAAAATACTTGGTTTTGCTGCATCTGAGGGTGAAGAAATAAGCGGCAAAATCTTCCTAAGGTGAGTACAGCTTACTGGGGAAGGTGGCCAGGCTGGAACTCTGACACCCCTGCCTCCACCCACCCACTCTGCGAACACGTCTGATCATCTGACCGTTTCCAATATTCTGAAATACCCACAATCACCCAGAAATACAGGATGTGTGCACGTTCAGTAGCTGTTTGGCAGGACTTCCAGGTAGGTTGCTCCCTAAAGATACAGTATGGTCGAGTCTGTAGGTTTCTCAGGTCAGGTCCTGAGAAAAAAAAAATAGTATTTACCCATCCACTCTTCCTCCTAACATAACACTTTCTCTACTCAACTCTTAGAAGAAAAGATTCATAAATACAAACTTTGAAATCTCCAGGAATGAAAATATCCAAAATTGCCAGGATTAGGCAACACTGAAGTCAGTGTTTTACCATCCTACACGTAACCAGTTCCATCCCTGAAGAGGCCATGGCAACTGATTTTGTTAGCAGTTTTTATTAAATGATTCAACTGTCATTTGTTAAGTGGAAGCAGCCATTGCTTAAAAAGGAAGGAGATATGTACTTGTTATGTAACTTACTGAATTTCTTTTTGTCTTGTTTTTGCCAAGATCTTCTTGATAATGGTGTGAATTGTTTAGGCAAGCTCATGCAGCCTACAGACATATGTACATACAATCTCGGAAGGAACTTTCTGTTCCTTGTTCCCAGGTACGCACCATACCATGCTGCATATTTTAAAAACCTGCTATAGCCTGTTAATGGAGTGTGGAAATAACCCTGGAGGATAAGGCACACAGAGTTTATTACATAACTGAAGAACTTTTGGCCAGGAAAAAATGTTGATCCCGTTAAATGGGTTTTGACGGAGTCAAGATTTAGGCAATTTTTACAGTAATATCTTCATTCCAGTTGCCGTTTTGGCATGCCAAGTTCTGTATCCCATTAGCCCCTTACCAAAGAACAAACTGTTCTTGGTGGACTTTATTTTTAATTTTTATTTTTAAATGACACGATGGGAGGTTGCTTATGTTGGCTTTTTCTTGGATCTATTATTCCCCAAAATCTGATTATAAAGGGAATTCCAGTGAAGCCATTAATAAATAAAACAAAAACAAGTCGTTCAGAAAGAAATACTCAGGGATTGTCCTCACTGCAAAATATACAGCCTGAGTGTTGCCCTTCAGCTGAGGCCTCCTTAGATTTAAAGATCTTTGCTGGCATTTAGTACCTTTTAAATAAACCAATCAGCTTCCTCCCAGGAAGCCCGGGCTAAAGCGTTAGCTAGCGCACAGTTTCAGCTGCTAACAGGACAATTTTGGCAACTTTGTTCTTTCTGGGTACAGTTAGTCTTTAATGACTTCTCCCAGCTACCCTGTGTGCTGAGATAATGTGCCTGTAAAAAATCATAAAAGAGTCACATTCCTGCAGAGACCCCCCAGGACAAACCCCTCGGCACCCTTAGCACAACACAGGCGGGAGTGCAAGACCAGCACGTACTCAACTGCCCACATTTCATTTCATGGAGGGGCTGATTTATCCACGCTGAAGTAACTCGGGAGGGAGAAATACGAAACCAAACCAAACCAAACCAAACCAGTTTATTACACTGCATTTAAGCCCGTAGTGAGGACATACCCTTTCTTTGACAGCAAACTGGAAAATCCCTCAAGCCATGCCATTAGTCGTAGTACAGAAAGGTTGCATTTTTGTCCTGGAGGGATTTTGTTGCTTCACAGCAGAATTTCTTGACTATTTGGTGTCTTCGTTTGAAGAAGAACGCTGGGCTTTATGGTTTCCTCTGCAATTGACTTTGAGGAAGTGTTAAAATGAAATGCTAAATGCATTACATTGAAAGCCTTGATTTTCCATTGAAAATAGTTCGCTCTACACCGTGCCTGAAAACTCTTTATATTTATGTGTCATCAAAATATCTTCATGCTTTTCACAGAACTTGATGAGGTATTACTTCAGTCATGATTTGTTTACGCTATTTACTGAACACGCTTTATTATCACAAAAATGTAACCATGTCTCAAATTCCTGGAGACAAGTGGAAGAAATTTCCCTATTCCTATAAACGCATCCACCCTAAACCATGTACAATGTGGATTGTATTTTTCTATACGTAGCCTGCTATACATTCCATCCACCTCGTGTGAATTAAGGTCTTCCGTTTTATGCAGGAGTCCCTGCCACTGGGATGGGACCCACAGCAGACCTAATAAGTGGATACCAAGACAGATCTCCCAGTCCAACTACCCCGTAGTCTCTCATATGAAGCGAATTTCCATGGGGCACATTATCATGATCCACAAAGGCATCTAGAGGTGAAAGGTTGAACTACCAGGTGCTTTCAGTTTTTGACTTGTCAATTAACCAGCT
Organism: Buceros rhinoceros silvestris; assembly: GCF_000710305.1. NCBI lineage: Eukaryota > Metazoa > Chordata > Aves > Bucerotiformes > Bucerotidae > Buceros > Buceros rhinoceros. The sequence goes on along the minus strand of NW_010396769.1, from coordinate 3,708 downwards.
GGTAAAAGCATCACTAGAAGAATATACATGCATAAAAACTTAGGTTCACAAAGACAACAAAGCCTGCAATTCTTCTTTAATATTTTTCCCATAGTTTTTCTCCCTCTTTGCCCTGGGGTGTTCTGATCCCCACACTTTGTGAGGATCAAAAAAACATAACCCCTAGTGATGGTCCGTACAGCTAAAGAACGTATATGGAGATACATGTATATTGCACAGATCTCCTGAAATAGCCAGATACTAGTGTTCAAAAAGAGCCATAGTGATTTATCTAATAAACATAATTGAGACTGGCTAAGATCAATTACACGGTCAACAGTAAAACTAATGTCACAGAAGGCTGCAAGATCTCCAGGTAAATGTCATGGGGCAGGATGCCAAGAGCTGTGAGATTTTTAGCTGAAGAAACTCTAAGCTACATCAGCATCAAGGAAAAAAATAAAAAAGACATTAAAGGAGACGGCTGTTACGTTATTAATATGTCTGAAGCACTGTGCAAAGACATATTTGCTTCTTTGTAGAAGCAAGTTCCACTTCTGGTTGTACTTGCACTGGGAATAAACTCCATCAAGGTCACTGGAGTCACATATGTGCAAGTACTGATCTCTCGGAGTCCAAAGTTGTGTAACATTTGATTTAATGATAATCTTTCAAAGGCAGCTTTTAAAGCTCATTGTTTCCCACGACAACTGAGATTTCACGTGTGACGGTTACTTCCAGGCCTCAAAGCACTGAGCTTCTGGTGTGAGACCAGCTATATTCAGAACGAAACTTCCTTCACCCATCGTGACAGCAAGTGCATCAGCGTATTGCTGCTGCAACAACACAGCCTCGTGTCTGCTAAGGTATTAAAAGAAACACTTCCTGACCAACGAGCTCTAGCCATTGTGTTTCAGATCTAATTTTTAAGTTGCACTGCGTATGGAGACGTGCAATAGGCCCAGCTGCATTCAGCAAAGGGAACAATGGATGATGACAGGCTCTGACAATGGGCTCTGCAAACCTTGCTGCTGCCCGTTTCTTATCCTCACCATCTGGCTGGCCCGCCCTTCTGCTGGAGGTGGCCACCCTGCAGTGAGGGTGCCAGAAGCCGGCGGGGGCGGGGGGGTGTATGTCTCAGTAGCTTGCCCAATCCAGTTCACAGTCTGCAACTGCCAACGGGCTGGTTTCCCAAGAAAGCAGGGTTATCCGAAGGCTGTGAAGCCGAGCAAGATCTCATACTCTCTTGTGTGGGCACCATTTTGGGAGCAGTAACCTCTGGCAGAGGGGTAGGAGCGAAAGAGCTAGAAGAGGCAAGAACCTCTTAAACCACCACAGCTGTTTTCTTAGGGAGCGTGTTGTGAGGTTTTAATACAGCCTTATGACTTGTCCTTACACCTTGTTTTCATGCTACTCCTGCCAAAAACCAGCAGAAACTTTGCAATCGACTCCAGAGGGAGCAGAAGTTGGGTGTTTGCTGCAGACTGCAGGAGAAAGGATGCTAAAACTATTGACTTTGTGCTGTTTTCCCTGCCTTCCTTCCTGCAGCGAAACAGAAGCACCCCTCATGCTTGCTTGAGATCCTAAAATGAGTAGCAGTGACAATAGGAGCTTAAGCAAGTGAACTTAGAAGGACTTTATGGCCAGCTTTTGAATGTCTGATGAGCACTCACTTCAGCGCAGACAGCAGCCTGCTGGTTCTGAGCTCTCCTAATCTGGGATTCGCAGTGCTTGTCCCTGCTAGATGACATTTTAGGCCTTGGATGGTTTGTTTGGTTTGGTTTCAAGTTTGCATATAAACAGCCACTACATGAGATGCCAACAACCTTTAACTCAACTTCTCATCAGAAAACAATTTTGTACTCCCACAACAATCCCACAAAAGCTTCTGACTCTCTAATAAAGCAACATTAAAAATATGTTCCCTGTCAAGAGTTAGGACTAAGATATGGTCAGCACCAGAGGACCGGTTCTAAAATGAGAGGATACAGAAGGACTCTGAACCACCACTTCTTAAACGAAGAGCTCACTGTTGCTGCTATCTTCTCTTGGGACCTCACCTTTTAGTAGCCTTACGGGGCAGGTGAAACCTCAATGACATGCTACTGTGAAACACATGCCGTTCTGCCTTTTCCAAGCCCGCAAATTAATTCTTACACTAAAGGACTAGTCAGAGACCTATGAGCATTACCACATACTTGATTGGTACAAATGTAATTATGGCTGAGGTAGAACTGATCTAAAAATAAAGCTGTGACTTAAAACTACAGGAGATTTTATACCAGGAAATAACCGGTCGTGAGCACTGGGGACCCGTTCAGGCAGCTGAGCATTTTCAGACTCTGGGTAGCTATGATGAAGGGCTTGCTGTACGGGTGCTAGAAGGAGATCCAGGCTCATTTCTCATCTCCACCAGGCAGACCGAAAAGTTGCTTAGCCCCTTTGCCTTAGTTTCCCACCTAGACACAACACAGTGCCATCTTCCTCTCACGGCTTGAGAGTGTTTATATGGTCGTGTAAAGGCAGATGTGAGCTTGCTCTGCTGGGGCTTAGTGCTGCCCGCAATCTGTGCAGTCATACCGCTGTAGGATAGCTGGGCAGCCATGACCTTTCTCTAGCTTCATTATTTACAGCTCTTCTGGGCTGGGTCTATTTCTTCTCATATGTTTATGCGTCATAGGATGCATGGGACATGGATCGAAAATTTCCATTGGAACTCTCCAGGTGACAGTACCTTGCAAAAGCAATGTGTGCCCAAACAGGCCCAACAGGACAACCCTGCAGGGAGGTACTGGGAGGCTGATGCCCAGTTCGTAAACCCACCCAGCACAGCCAGCGAGGGGCTGGCTGCAGCAGCGCTCCCACACCGCAGGTGCTGCCTGATGCAGGCAGATGGCAGGATGGACCAGCCTCCTACACACCCATGAGTTACTTCAGCTGAAATGAATATCCAACCTGCCTATCAGAGCTTATCAGGAAGACAACCCTAAGGAAAGTTAAGGCATAAAAGCATCAGGTCATGGAGCTCAAGATGAAGCATGTTGAAGCTCCTGGAGAGTAAGGTAGACCTTCCTTGAGGACTACATGAATCCAGTTAGCAAAGGCCTTCTGTGTGTGTTGTGCGAGGCAACATGCTCATTTTGACTAAAACAGGTGTTAGACCTCCCAGCCCTACCCAAGGAACAGGTCCAGCAGGAGATGTGACTAGGAATAATCTTGGATGGGGAAAGCAGTGATGAGCTCCATTTGGCAGAGCTGCAGCCAGGAGAAGTCATGCATCCGCAGCCCAGGCTTCCACCAGGGGTTTAGAATTCTCATTTTTCCCACAGAAATTAAAACCTCTCACATCTGCTTGAGCCAGTCTGATACTGATAAGTTTGTTTTGCTCTGGTTTTGTCTGGCTTTGTCCGAGCAGCTCTAGCTCCAGCTCAAGAAATCCAGTCTCTCCTCCTATCTCTTTGAATTTTACTTGCTGCAAAGAAGCAACCCAGGCAAAACCAGCAGCTGGACTGGGAAGGGAGAAGTGGGGGACTGGAACTGGCCTCTTTCGGATTGCACAGAAATCATCTGAATGATTTTCATAACCTGACTGGTTTACCCAGGGGGAGGGGAAACACTGACTTTTCCAAAACCTAGTGCACACTTCAGCCTCACATATTCCTGACTGGGAACAGTCTGTGATTCTCAGAAATACCAGGAATATTGAGTCCTTGCCCTCCCCTGACCCTC
>NW_010396768.1:0-728 GCF_000710305.1 Buceros rhinoceros silvestris | reverse complement strand
CCGAGACCTGTGCTGGTCTGCCCAGGGGGAGAATTCCTTCCTGACCCCGGAAGTGGCGATCGGCTGCTCCCTGAGCACATGAGCAAGACCTGTTCCCTTGTCCCGCAGGCTGGTTGTGCCTCCTGCGAGATGCCCAAGCCCTATCCTCCCTCTCGAGCCATCTCAGGGGCTTCCCAGAGCGGCCAAATGCCACCAGTGTGGTTGCCCTTGGGGGCAAGAACCATTCCAGTGCCTGGCATCAGTGGGTGCTCCAAAGCACTGGACCCCTGCAACATCTCTGCATCCCAGTTCTTACAGCTGCTGCCCCAGGTCCGTGGCGGATGAGGACCAAGAGCTCTGCAGTGCTCCTCAGGAAGGCATTCCCTGGCTTTGCCACTGCCCACCAGCCGAAAAGGCCTGACAGCCTTGGGCACCTCCAGGAGCTGCTGGTGTTCCCACCTCCCGAGGGACTTCTGACTGTTCCCTGAAGGCTGAAGCAGCATTTCCAACCACCAAATGGGCTGTGAATGGCCTCACCAGGAGCTGGCCTTGCTTGCAGCGGAGAACACCCAGCAGCCTTGTCCAGCCTCCAGGCTTCCTCCCTCAGCCCCCGCCAAATAATTCCACCAGGTCCTCAAGGGCTTCCTCCGGGATGTCTTGGGGCTGCCCCCAGGCCAGGTCTGGCAGTGGGACAGGAGGACGCTCCCAGTTCTCCTGCCCCCAGGCATTGTGACTGCTGTGGTGGCAGG
>NW_010396767.1:0-6522 GCF_000710305.1 Buceros rhinoceros silvestris | reverse complement strand
TATTATTATTGCATCAGGAAAGAAAAACTTAGCTGAGGGTTTCAATACACCTTTGATATCAGAAAAGAAACAACATAAATACAGGAGCAATAGGGAGTGATAGAATGTCAGAATAATCGTATGGCTTGGTGTCGAGGCTGTCTGGTCCTTTCTCAGTGCCCAGCTCCAGAGGTGTAAAAGATGTGTAAGCCACACAGCAGGAGAGATCTGGGATGGCCTATCTCCCAGGGAAGTGCTATTGAAACTCTGGTTGTTCTCATCACTGTGTGACCACTCCTTCTCTGCACCTTGCTAATGATACCCTGTGACAAAGGGTTCATCATCTAAAAGATACACGAAGTCTTAACACTCCCAGTGATACACGATGCATGTTCCCTTTCAGCAGTTTAGCTTATTAAATCCCAGACTGGCCCCTTTTTCCTGTTATGAAATGGAAAGAAGGGCTGATCTACCTTCTAGAACTCATACATTTATACATCTTTTAATCATGTTTGTTCTTATTTTGTCTTCTAATACAAGCAGTTTCAGCTTTCTCTGTTCCTGCTTATTTGTCCATGGCTCATTCTCTGTTATCTTTGCCTGTCCCATACTCAGACTAGAAATTACCCAGAAAACATTACAAGAGAATAAGCCTTTCAGGATGCCACGCAGCATCGCGACTAGGAATGAATTTTGAAACCGAGTACGCCGTAAGGCAGCTCCCTTTTTATGTAGGCTGCCTTTCTGATAACTGCGGGTAAAAATCTGCCCTGCCTAGTGGCAAAGAAAAGGTAGTAAGTAAAGATTAAAAATAAGCAAACAATAAGAAAAAATAAAAGTGAAGTGGAAGAATACTAGATGCAAATTGCAAGATACAGATTTTCAACCCTTCTCGAAAGAAGATAAAGACTCCCACTGTTACCAGGAAAAAATGTTTGTTAGGCAGGACTGAAAACATAGGTCTTGAAATGCCAGGGATAGAAGAAATCCCAGCAGTCATAACTAATGATGATGTTTAAAATGACTAGAAAGTTTGCAGAGATTTTAGTGAACATTTTTTCATGTGGTTGAAGAGAAGCAGTAGTATAATATCAGGATAACTAACTTCTGATCCACTAAGAGAGTTAATGCAGAATATTATATCCAATGGGAGAAATTACTGACTTACAGATCCAGTGCTCAAGATAATAGCGATGACTTGATTGCACTAATTGCAATTAGTAATAAGTCTTATCACAGGAGGGGAATTCGAGGAGATAATAAAAGTGCTAACATTGCACTATTGTTCAAGAAATGGAGCAAGATAATCTCAAAATTGCATCAGGTCATAAACATTAAGAAGCTGCTGCTGCAAAAAAGGCAAATTTCTTTCTAAGCTGCATCAACAAAGCCGTTGAACGCTCAGCTCTCAGCTTGAGTGTGTTACTTTGGACAACATGATCTAAGGAAGAAAAAATTGAGAGAGTACAAAGGAAAGTGACAGAAATGCACAGAAATCCTATGAAGAAAGGTGAAGGAACTGAACCTGTTCCTCAAAGTAAGGGAAAATATAGCTGCAAATGTCTGAGCTAATCACCTACGCCCTTACGGTAGTCAGTGAAGAGATGTAGGCATCTCCAGGATGCGATAAATCTGTTTCAGATCTCTGTGTTGAAATTAGATTGATTACATCATAGAAAACACTCGTTTCCCTTCACCGTCTATCAAGGGTTTCCAAGGAGAATCACTTAGATGTAGACGGCTGCTCTCACATGACCCTTCAATCCTCCTCTTCCATGTTTTCAACCCGTAAACACTTGGTTACCAATCAGTATCGTCTGTGTGCTTTACTATGGCAATGCAATAAAACATTTCTTTAAATCTGCAGAAAAGGAGGTTTTGTATTAAGAGAAATATTCTGCAAAGATATTTTGGCAAAGCAACAGGAAACAGGAGGCCTGTGGGCTGTGGAATACCCTTCACTGATATTTTTTTTTAGAATTATGTTTAAACATGCCTCAAATCAGAAGATGGAGAAAATGTCCTTTGATAACTTTTACTTCTTCTTGTCTATAGACCTGCCACCTGACATTAAGCCTCATGAGCTGACGGAAGGCCGTGTCTTGGTTTTGCCCTGTACCAACTAGCATGATCTCAAACTATTCCTGAGCACGATTCAGGGGTTGGCCCAGGCCAGGGACAACTGCCTACCAGCAGGCAGTTTAGATTCAGCCTCCATCTTCTGGAGGCTAGGAGAGTTTAATAGTACGGACATGGCAGGGCATGTCAGTTGGCCCCAAGGCCGAACAACAGGCTCTGCTACCATTTAATTTGTTTGTATTGATGTCACCTAAGAGATGGTTTGACCTAGGGAGAAAAGTGCGCTTCCAAGCAGATCTGAAGCCACACCTAACTGTTTAAGCTGACACCATCCCTTGAAGTCTACCCAGAAGTCGAAAGGTCCGTGGGTGTTAGGGCAGCAACTCCTCTTAAAGGTTTCTTTTTAACACTATTTCTGGAATCACAATTTCAGTGCTGCTCAAACTTCCGGGCTTATGAGTCTGGGGCTGGAAATCACGGCTGTGTTTACTTCCATAACTATACACCTCTAATTAAGCAGCCCGATGCTTTTTGCCTCACATCAGCACAGAAGGGACTGCTGGCATCCTGGTGTGATAAGATCTGGATCATGGCAGCAAGGCTCATGTCTGAAGACAAGTGTGGTTGAATCCAATCAACATTTATTACCAAATGGGGATTTGCAGTACCAGCAATCGTGCCTTCCATTAAAAGCTCTACTAACACAAGTTTAATATAAACTCTCCACTGGAAAAGGGAACGTAATCCTCAATATATATTTCAAGTTTGTACCCAAGACATGTGCCAAACAGCTTTGTCCCACTGTCTAAGACCAATTTCACCCAGCCAGCTCCCATCAGTATTTCAGTCTTGTTCTACAACGACAGTGAATGTCCAGCTGTAAGGAAGGGAGCTTCAAGAAGCTGGCAGATCTTGGTTATATGGCTGGAGCTTTGAGGTCCTCTCTGCTAAACGCGTAGCAAGAGGAGGGCCAGCCTAGCCTATGAGATAATAGTGTTCCTATAGGTTAGAAAACATTGCCCTGTGAGTTTCTCAAGGCAAAATCCACATGGGAAAAATGGACATCAGAGAAACATCACCAGATGTCAGCATAGATCAGCACATACGGGGTAGTCGATACACTCTGCAAAGCTGGATTTCTCTCTTCCAAGTGTCCTTTGAAAAAAGATGAGGTTCTGATATATAAATGCGTAACATGTACACGGATGGTTATTAACCAAAGTAACTGGTAATATGACCCGGCTCAGTACTGAGAGCTGCAGTGCAGTCCAGCACGAGCTTGAAATGGATGAGGACCCTGGAATGAGCCACGGGGTGCAGTAAATTCTACTCTATGAAGAGCTGGCTGGGAGCACAGGATCCAGTGATTCGCACAACAATTGCTACTCCTAAAATATTCAAGTTTAGATGAATCAAGACTGGCAGCTGAAAGGCCAGAGTACATTAATAGTTAAGTCAAAACTCGTTAGAATGAATTCCACTGAATGCCCTGGCTACCCTTATTTTGCTGAAGTTTGCCCATTTTAAATACATTATTTTGTGACTCAGACACTACTTCTCTGCTTCCTTTTACAGACAACTAATTTTTTTTTCCTGCCAGTCATTTTAGCTGATCTTGTTTGCTAACGCATTATACACAGCAGCACAAGTTTTGCTTCTGATCACTAGACAGAAAGTTCTGTCTATTGCAAAGTTCAACGTTAAAGTCACCAGTAGAATATACAGATTGACTTACATTTAACTCAAAAGATCCAAGTAGTTTTCTCCCTTCTCTTTGTTAAGCTTTCTCATCAAATATTATGTATTTAACTGAGAGAGGTGCTGAGTACTATTCTGACCTGAAAAAAAAAATAGAGGAAGCAGACCAATGGGGATTTATCAATAACATTTAACACTACATCTCAGCATCATGAAATCTTTTAGAGCACACTGCTATCAAAGGATATATGATTGAGAGAGGATATTGTCTTTTCTGACAAAAAAAAAAAAATCAGAAGTGTCTTTTGGCCACCAGATAGCAGTGCTTCACTTCGTACAGTTCTCAACTCAATTACAGTGTTTTGTAGAAAAATCCATATATTGAGTCCTGGTCTCTCGCTCAGATACATCTTTTGCAGACTTCATTATAGACTTCAGCTGAAAAAAGATTTCAGAATTAGAAGTGCGGGTGATTTATCTGTTCAGGAGGAACGGAGGATATTGCAGCTTTCCTGAATGGGGAGAAATGGTTGTAGAAATCTAATAGCAGGAGCATAGGCATTGTAATTATAATTTCCAATGACAAAAGTTTCAAAGAAAATCTTGGTCTTAAAATATTTTAAGTGCTTCTCCCTTGCTGCCAGAACATGTCCTTGTTTGCATTAGTATTTCAGGGATATTTCAGAAAGGCATGGGCTTTGGCCTTGGAACATAAACTTCACAGACTTCCATTATTTCAGTAATTTATCATTTCTGCCACATGTTTTACAACTTAGAATTCTTTATGTTTAAAGAAAGGAACAGACTTTATAGTATTTTTAGCAAAAAGAAATATATATCCCCTTTTTCATTTGTTAACATGCTGAAAGTGCAATACACTGTAGAATAACATTTAGCAGTCGTGTAGTGCTGTGTTGGTTCACATCACCTTACAAGAACCGTGCATCACCTTCATTTTTTACAGGAGTAGTTCCAGACCTCAGGTAAGATGCTCTAGGTGGAGAGAGCAGGAAAGGCTGATAGTTACTCCCTCACTCTCATCTGCCCCAGCTTTGACATTAACACGTCTTAGCTGCTACTTTCACCTGCCACAGTCAGGCGCGATCCCTACGGGATCATGCAACAGCTGTATCACATCCTTTTCTCCCAAGCAAGGTGGGAGAAGCTCTCTCCGTTGGCTTTACACTAGGATATTCTTCGCTTTGGCTGTGGTAGAGCCCTAGCTGGATTCCTTTCCTTCTGCCCCTTCTCCAGGGGATCCGGTGTCAGAATAGTGTGAGCCTGCACTTTATTACCGTGATTCACGTGACTCCTCTCACAGGGAATTTCACTTTTCTGTGGTGTTAGGCATGTCTACGGAGTGAAAAGGTGACCTTCCCTCCTGTTTGTGATTTAACCGTGACAACTAAAGCAAACCGTTTGCAAGGAAAAATAGTGATAGGAAAGTTTCCAGCTTTGTCACTTCTCTTTTATTTTAAGTTGATCACAGATTCCTTTTTTTTTTCCCTCTTCTTCTATCTCTGTAATAATGAAAAACCGTCTTTTGGTAATCGGCTTTGAGCAGACAACCAGCGAATATTCAGAGACGTAAGACCCTCAGTTTGATGACTATTCCCACAGTCACTTCACGGATAGACTAATACTTAGGAACCAGGCTCTGACTGTGATCAGGGTGTATGAGAAACAGGGAAATGTTACTCCATGAGTGCTTCAGGCTTAGTTCACCGCTCAGAAGATCTTGCATCTTGGTATAGAACTTATTCTATTGATATCTTACCCGTATCTTGGTGGTAGAGCTTACAAAATACCTTTTTTTCCTGGAAAAAGCAAAGTGACTATCTTGTCAGGCATCCTGAAGCAATTAGTGTGAGACTGGGATTGGAATTCTATATTTTGCCTAACATTAGTTGCAGCATCCAGTTCTGCAGCACATCTCCACGCCTCCTGCGCTTCAGGGCCTCTTCTAGCAACTTTTCTAGCAATGCCCTCGGAAACTGCTGAAAAGCAGTCCTGCCATCCTGGAGATAGCAAATGAGTTCCGCAGTGCTGAACGTGGTATCTCCTCCACTTTGTTCTGAGATAAACACGAACACAGACACTTTTAAAATCCATTCATTAGTCTGAACTAACAGGACATCCTCCTTTTAAATGGAAATAACCACTTTGACACAATAAAGTGAGCACATCAGTGTCTTTGTAGTTTATAAATACTGTTCTTGTTAATTTGTCTGTACACTGAGACACCTGGCTGATTTGGTGAGGCACTAGCACAATCTATCTCCAGACTGTTAAGGGAGGAGATACAGTATTTACTGTGCCAGGAGCGAGAACCTCACATACGCAGAAGCTACAGCTCTTCTGTTCTACTTGTTACGCAGGCTCCTCACTCTTTAAGAAATAATGATAATAATAAAATATTTAGATCCAGAGTGCTTGAAATTGCAAGCCGTAGTCTGAAGTCTGAGAGCTAGTGGTCCGGCTGCTCATGATAATAAAAAAATATTTAGATCCAGAGTGCTTGAAATGGCAAGCCGTAGTCTGAAGTCTGAGAGCTAGTGGTCCGGCTGCTCTGAACGAGGCGGGATCTTTACTCCTCAGCCTTTCCCCCGCTGTTCCCATCACTCGGAAATACCCACAGCCTTCTCTACATTTCTTTCTCTCATTCACGATCCGATTTTTTTTTTTTAATAAAGAAGTCCGATGTTTTTATAAACGTAAGCTTTTCTCTAGAGTAACCGCAGCTCCACCTCTGCCGCCCTGTGCCAG
>NW_010396766.1:0-3025 GCF_000710305.1 Buceros rhinoceros silvestris | reverse complement strand
ATGCCCCCCTTCTCAAACCGCGACAATATTCCAGTACAAATACTCTTTCATTGAATAGCTGGGTCATATAGAATACTTTCTTGTGACTTGAGTAATGAATTAAACTTTATAATACCTCTGCTAGTTTTTAAAGGGCAATTACACTTATGTGACTAAAGATACGCTGCTAGTGAGACTTGCTCTGAACACAGGCGGGCCCTTGTGAAGCAGGCTGTCTCTCCTCAGACCCACGTAGCCTCCTTCCCCACTCCACATTAGTGGTAATTAGGGCACACTGGTGGGACTGCTCCTCTGTAAAGCACTATACCAAAGGCCCAGAGGCTGCGTTACATCTTCGTGGGTTGTGAGTAGTTGGACTACCCTTTTCTTGCCTCTCCCTGGCATACTGTAAGGAAGAGGAGGAGGTGAATAGTTCAGCTTTTTGCGCTGTTCAGAGAGAGAAGGCTGGAGCTACTTTGCTGTTACTAATGGGGCAAAAAGGGCAAAGGACTTGAGTTTAAAATGTAACATTTTTTTAAAGGCAGAGATGTTATGGGATCCAAACGCACTGTGCCTTTTTGCAGCAGGAGATTCCTTCCACTTTATTGCTCCAATCTAGGCAGTAGGCTGGCAGGAAATGACATACCACTTTAAGACTGGTGTAAGCTAAGTGTAGGTATTAGTGTCAGGGCAGGATAGGATTGAAGAGTTTAACTGGTGAAATCTCTGCAGGGCCAAGATGAGATCTGATTAGTAAAGCTCAAGTAAGTATCTCCTTTTTGTCAACTGGAGGCTTTTGGTTTTTTTTTTTTAAATCCATTTGGTAGCTCAGTTACGTTTGTCTGCCGTGTTCAGTTTTGCATGGACCAAACACACTGTTCCTTCTTCCACTGTAGCCTGGGTATAATTTTCATAAGAGGCACAGCAGAGCCAAACATGTTCCTTCTGCCCACTGAAGAACAAAACCATCTCCCTGAAGGTCAGCAGCTACTGAAGACAAAAAGATTTTCTGTGTCTGTGCTTTCCCTGCACTAGCACTTTCTTTGCTTGGGTTGGCAAAGTCCCATGCCGGTGAGCAGGCCAGCAAGGAACCAGGAAGCCTGTGCTCAGACTGACATTTGAGCCAGAAAGAGGCACGCCAAGAAAAAGCCTTCATAAACCTCTAAACCCAGGAACACATCACTCAATTATCTAGCATGCAATGAATGACTTTATTAGACTAAAAAGATGGAGCAGGGATTTTGTAAGTAGCCCTTATGCTGCTAGAGGTTTCTGATCCCAGAGGTGGTGTAATGAGGGAAGCATCAGGAGGTCAAACTCTAGAGGTTAAATGTAGTAAGCACCTTTCCTCTCCTCCCTAGTCTTAACTTCCCTTGTTTTTTCATGGTTGCATTCAGTCTGTCCCAATTGCTGATAAAAATGAGATGGATTTATAGTATTTGCCCTTTCAATCAACAAAGGCATCCAGGGTACAAGGAGTGTGCCATAGAGCAAATCATATCGCTATCTTTCTTGCCCTGTTACCATTAATATTCCAGCATATGAAGATAATATCATAGCTTCTCTCTCAATTCAGTTGGGATATGTGTATCTGTTGCGAGCTGCAAAATTCCTGTATGGTGTTTTGAACAAGATGATTATTAGGCTGGTGTAATAAATGCAAAAAGTAGCCATGGGCTCAATTCACTGCTGCTTTTTCTCCGTTTTCACGCTGATGTAATCCACTGCAACAGCAAGGCCTTAGCTTTGCAATGCTCAAGTTTTCTCTCTTGCCAGTGCAGTCTGAGCATCCAAGTCACTTAGCCGCACCAAAGCAACACTGAAGGCTAAGTTGTAATGGAGCTGGAAAGACAGAAGAACCTTATGTGTTTAGTTTTACTGCAATTGCTTGACTGAAGGATGACAGAAAGACCAGGGAAATGTGGTTTTACTTCCACTAACTTGTCCAGTTACTTTTTGAAGCCTAAGTAACTGACATCTGCAATATCACCTGGCAAAGATTTCCACTGTTTAAATAGGGCTGCCTGGGAGACAGTCTCTGGTTTTAAGCTGCCCACTGTTACTTTCATTTGCTGACCAGTGTAAAGTAACTTTGTAAACTTAGTAAGAGCAACTTTAGGCCCCTTGAACTGTGGAATTTGTCATGCGTGGAACACAGAGTACGTATTAGAGGAGGATATCTAAGTCCTTTCCCCACACCATAGTACATTTAATGCTGGTCATGGGTTCCCCAGAGCGAGGAATAAAGCAGCAGGCAGGTCTGTGTGCCTGCAGCATTATTGTCCACTGCAGATCTGATTTTCAGCGCTGGTGTGAAGGATGTTTTGTCAATTTACTACTTGATTAAGGTAGAAGGAATAAACTTACTAATAATTTGCATTATTTAATGCTCATCATCTAATGTATTAACAAATACCACATGAAACAGCAGCAAGAGTAGGATTTAGGACTCTTGCAAAGGCATTCACGTGCCTCTGGCAGCAGTTAGAAGGGTTTTTTACCAGCCTTGTTCATATTGCAAATTCCCTCTGACCCTCCACTGTAAATTGCTGTTCTTCAAACTATTTGGCTTTGTCCCTACATGTGATTTCCTTAAAATATTTAACGTTGTCACATCTGCACATGCAATGTCAGCTTCTTGAGGACAAATTCAAAGGTTTCTGGAAAGCAATAAATTAACTCGGACTGAAATGTAAATGACTTGAGTGTGAAAATTCCTTCTAATAGGCTGCGACATGTCACATCTTTGCAGGTGAAAGCTGCAAGCACGGTGCGGAATTCTGAAGACGACAAGCCCCAACCTCGTGGTGAGATTTGTCCTTCACAAGAACCCTCGGGCTCTTCTGAGGCGTTCCAAGGCAATTTTAGCTTTACGCGCCCGGAGCAAGTAGGCGGCAGCGGCGCCTCACAGGAACGGCCTCAAAGTTAGGCGCTTCCAGCCAGGAGGGCGGCGGGCCGTGGCGGCTGAGAAGGCAGGTTTTAGGGATCGCCTTTCCCCGTGAGGGCGGAGAGCTGCTTCTCAGCCACGGCGGCCCGGCCCGGCCCC
>NW_010396765.1:406-1549 GCF_000710305.1 Buceros rhinoceros silvestris | reverse complement strand
CCGGCATCCCTCTCTCTCCGCCCCACCGACGGCTGCACCCGGGAGCTCTGCGCGGGGGTGGGGAGCCGAGGGTGCGGGGATCCGGAGTGTGCTGGGGGGCTCTCGCCTCCTCCCTGCTTGCTCGCAGGCAAAGTAAAAGCCCGGTCATATCTCCCTCGGGGGAAGCCCGGCTCCGCATCCCCGCCCCGAGGCCACAGGGATGGGCGTGTTCTTCCCAAGGACACGGGACGGGGGGAGCGCAGGGGGGTGATGGCTGGAGAGGCAGAGCGGGGAAGCTGCTGACAGCAAAATGCCTGGCCTGATCCTCAATGAGGCACCACAACCCGCTCAGGAGCCATGTCCAACCCCCTCCCAGCCTGACGTCTCATGTCCGTGGAGCATGTCGGCCAAAGTGGTCAGTGCCTCAGTTTCCCTTCAGCCCTGTGATCTGAGGGCTGGTGGGTGGCTGACACCCATGGGGTGGGCTTGGGTGATGCGTGGCCACTGAAACCACTCGTTTCCATGTGAGTCAACCAACGCTGGCTGAGTGTGGCACCATGGTCACCTACACAACCCACCGTGCTCCCTGGCACAGGTTTGGCCCAACTCAACTGACATCCCCCAGCCAAGCCCTGGGCATGGCCTGGGGGAGACTGTCCTGAGCAGATGGACAAGGCCACCTTGCTTTGCAGAGCTACAGGGCTCCGCAGAGGGGTCAAGCAGGAGGGAGGCAGGGCTTCAAAGCCAGCGCAGACATCTACAGGGCAGCACTTCCATGTCTCCCTTCCTGCTGGAGCGGAGCTGGAACCGCTGGCGAACTCTCGGCATCTTTGGAGCTGAGCCGTTCCCATCCCTGCGGCTGACTGCTCACCCAGGCACGCCCTCACCCTTACCCTGGCACTGTCCCAGGTAATTCGCTGCTCCGGTTGTTGTGCGTCCCAGGCTCCCCATGCTGCCATGGGGCTTCAGGACCACGGGGCAGTCCTTGCCGGTGTTTACTCATGGCTGGGACTTGGGCTGTAGAGCCCAGGTGGGAGACACAGGGGCTGCAAACTTGCTTTGAGGAGCATGGAAGTAGGTTAAAGGGCTACAAGGATGTGACCAACACAGAGGACGCTCGTTTTCTGGCTTGGCTGCTTTCCACTGCACTATGCTGAGCTCTTC
>NW_010396765.1:0-286 GCF_000710305.1 Buceros rhinoceros silvestris | reverse complement strand
AGGAAGAAACCCAAGTGTCCTAGATATGGTGGCAGCATTTCAGAAGCATTGGAGGCAGCGTGTTCTGCTAGAAATGGGTCAGGGGCTGAGGCACGTGTGATGGGATGGACGACTCATCCCTCCTCATGCTCCTGAGGGCCTAACCTAGACACTTAGAAGGGCATCGTAGTGTGAAGTGGCATAGCATGGGTTACGCCATCCCCCCGCTTCCCCATCCACTGCTCCCCAGTAGGCAAGATGGGTGGCATTTGTGTCATCACTCATGTCTCAGTTTCCCAAGGGCTGA
>NW_010396764.1:28492-42870 GCF_000710305.1 Buceros rhinoceros silvestris | reverse complement strand
GGCAGCCCCACGGGGTGCGGGGTTGTGCAGGGGCGGTGCTGATGCTGTCAGCGCGCCCTGGCTGGGGGCGAGGAGGAGACTGGCTCACGTTTCTCGGGGGTGGAAGGGCTGGGCTCAGCTTGGTCCAGAGGGGACGTCCCCGCCGCCGGGAGCTCTTCCGGGGTGGCGCTGGCACCTCCCGCACATTTTCGGTAGATGCTTCAGAGCCTTCCCGGGGTTGTCGGTGTCGTGCGGGCCAGCCCTGCACTGCCTGGCACCGTCAGCACCCGCATCTTGCCCATATCTTCTGGCCCACTCTCTGCATGCCCCGTGACTTCTGCTGAGGGCATTGCGCAGGTGGGAGGGAGGTGGTGGATGTCTCCTGAGAAAAGCTGAAGTGGTAGAGCGTTTGTAGGTGTTCTCATGTGAATCCTGTATTAGATCAGGACAGTGTTTTCTGTTCTATTTCAGTCTGCTGAGCAAAATCGGGCATCTGGAATGAAGCTTGCACCACCATCGCTTTGCTTTGTGATCAAAGTTATAGTGTTATTTTTATAGCTCATGTCCTAAATGTGTGCTATGTCGGTTTTCTTCACTCTCATTTTGGGCCGTTTAACTTAAAGTATACTTATCAATTTCTCATATACGTTACGTGCATTTTTTCCTTTTCCTGATATTTTACAGGTCTTCGCATGAAACCAGACACCCAGACTGTGACTGCTGTAACCTGACGGTTTGAAATGGAGAGCATTACACAGTTGTTCAGTGATTTGTGTGAAGCACACTTGACAGGTTTGCCATGGAAGGTCCACCTGGGCAGGCAGAAGATCAGCAAGAGAAGGGCTAAGCAAAATCTGAAAAGGGTTGCTTATAATGCCTTGTTCATAAACCTTTTTCAAGATGAGGCTCGTAAGCTGCAATCGAATGTTTCCAGGCTTCCAGTGAAAAACAAAATTTTGATGTTGTCTTTCAACTTGAGAGTTGGTGGCCTAGGTGCTCAGGCAGATAGACTGGAGGGACTTGTGGAGGAACTGGAAACAGCTGAATGCTTACCGTTTACTGAAGTTAATTCTGTCTTGGATCTCTTAGTACAGCTCGCTGGGACAGGTCCTCCTCAGCTTGTACCACAAAAAAAGGACTACTTTCTGAACAACAAATATGTTGGGAGAAACGTCAAGTATCAGGGTTATGATTATTACGATGTAAGTGTATTTGAAGCTGATATACAGTCTCTGATAACAAATGAAGAATGTCAGTTCAACGACACAATTCAAAAGACACTTCAGATAATGGAGGCTGCACCTGGCACTGGACTCCCTGCCATAGGGCTGTTCTCACAGAACTATCCAGCTGGTGACAAGTTTGAGAAAGAAACGCGGGTCTCACTCTTCGGTGCTCTCGTCCATAGTCGTACGTACGATATGGACATCAAGTTGGATTTGCCGCCAGTGCCTGACAACGCAGATTTATCTGGGCTTGCGATTAAAGTACGGTATCATTTGTTTTGGACTTACAGAGTGCGTGTGTGCTTTCAATACGCCACTTTGAAATGACGGTTTAAAACATAGGTGGTTGTTTACTTTGTCATAGAAGCATATAGCATTGGAATTTAGGATCCTCTGCTGAGAACCAGATAAGCTTTTTGGATACAGAGATGTATGATAATGAAAACACTGGTCTTGTCTTGCAGCTGTGTGAAAAGCCATCATGTGGCTGTAGGCTTTATGAAGTTAAGCCATCAGCTGTATCTGTGCCTTCCCCACCCTCACAATCTTTTGCTTGCATTTTTGCCAGCTACGTATATTGAACTCCTTCGTGTTGTTGCTTACTCGTTACTGTTAAACATTCCTGTCTGATTGATTGTGCTTTGCTGTTCGGATTGTATTACGTGTCTTGTTTTATTTTTTTCTTGGCTTGTTGTGTGTCTAAAAAATTTTTTTTCCATTATTATACTTCATTGGACCTCCTAGTTCCCGCTGACTTTTTACCTTTTCGGTATGTGCAGTTGCTGCTCTGTCTCTTTTTCCCCTTTTGCTGTCCGTTCTGTTTGTTTTTGCTGTGTTTTATTCTCAGAGGTACTAGATTGTTGGGGGCTTTTCCTTTGTTTTCCAGTTGTACTGTGTGTATGTAAGGTTTTTTTATACTTTTAATCCTCATTTTGTTCCCTTTGTGTAACATATGGATAGCTCTTGCAATTCCCTTAACTTGGGGTCTTAACTGGAACTGGAAGGCAGACACGTTAAAAAAGAAAACCGCTGTGCCATTCAGTGTGGACATGTGGATGTAAGTCGTAACTGAGGGGAGGCACAACCTTTTTGAGTAAGTGCTGTGCTCTTTCCATCAGACTGGAAAATTTGTGATGTCTTGAGGAGTGCACTGCTTTTTACGTGGCTGTGATTGTCTGCTACTAAAATTGGGTACTATTCTGCACATACAGCTCATGTTGAGTGCGAGTTGAGGACGCAGCATATACACTGTTTGGACACCTGCAGATTTTCTCCATGTGAAAAAGCATAAGGGAACAAACTGTGTTAATCACAGTTAACAAAATGTTTACAAATTTGAAGAATTAGGGCCTGAATTGTTTGCTAAAGTTAAATACCGAGCATTATGATTTTGTGTTATGTACTGCTGAACATCCAGACCTTACATTCTCGATTTGTAGAACTACGTCTTACCAAAGAAGTAAGTTTCAAGTTTAACACTGACAACTTAGTATGTTACTTTGATGGTGATTGTTGCTTTACGTATAGGCATTGATACCCGTAGAGGCTTATCAAATGAAGAGAGTGCTTACGGGAAAAACTTAAAATAGATGTAAAGAGAGGGTGGACGACACAGGTTGAGTCATGGAGAGTCACCTGATGGTGAATGATAGCAGAATGTCTTCTTCATTAGCATATGTTTCTTCAGTAAAATATTTTCATGTATAGTAACATTTGAACTCTCTGACAGGTTCCCCAAAGCATAGACCAGTCAGAAGATGAGGGATTCCAGTCAGCATCCAATCTGACCCCCGATTCTCAGTCAGAACCAAGCATGACTCCAGACATAGACTTGTGGGATGCAGTGCTTACATATGGACCCAGCAAACGAAGATGTTGGGAAAGAATTGGGTAGTATGTGTCTGATGTTACTGGCAAATTTACTGTGCATCATATGTAAATGTGTGAAGGGTCATTTTACCTTAGTTCCAAATGACCTCAGTATAAATAGTGAAATACCCATATTTGATTCACATGATTCAATATATGGCATTAATGACTGAGAAAGGAATAAAGGTTGTGTAGTTTCAACAAAATATTTCTTAGATTGCAGCCATTCCATAGGAAGATTTTTGAAAGACATTGCAGCTTACTGGCTTTGTTCCTAGTCTTGCTACCATTTAGACTGTAAGGATCTTAGAATCAAATACAGACCGTATACCTGTTACACATGTTACTAGAATTCAGAATTTTTGGAAGAATTGGGAGGAGAAATTCTTCGGGAGGGTATAGTAATCCTCACTGGGAAGAGCGAGAATGTGCTAATGCAAGACAGAGTATTTTGAGCGTATTGTTATTTAACATATTTGAGTATTAGTATTACATGGACCCTGGAAATTTGGTATATATTGACCTTATTTTCCTAATTTGAAAACTGCATAAGGGAAGGCCACAAAAGAAGCAGCTGTTAATTCTCTGTCAAGGTTTCTGTCCCTGTTCAAATTATCTACTTATTTCTTCACTGTACGAGGTTTGGGCTACACTTTCATTGACTGAATGCACATTCCCTTGAACACATACTATATGTCAGTACTGGCTGTGTAAAATTCTGAAATGCCATCTTTTTTTCTTTAGGAGAGATACTTCCTTCTTTTCATATAACCACCTTGTAATGTTGTGTTTACTTTGCCACAGCCCACCTGGCAAAAAAGAGGAACCATATCTTACTGAGGCTGGGAGAGAAGCTTTTGACAAATTTTACAAACTTCGAGAAGGGGAACTGCAGCTGTTTAGTAATACTGTACTTCAGCTTCCACAGCTTCTGCTAATGAAAGAACCTGAACTGGTTAAGGATGTCTTGAATGTCCTCATTGGTGTGGTATCCACTACATTTTCACTCAATCAGGTGTGGAAGATTTTTAAGGCAGTGTTTATATATTGCAGTAATGATGTTATAGGCTAAGAGTATTTGTAGTCTCTTCTCTAAGTGAAAATAGGATTATGAATACTTGAAAATAAAGCTGGAAATAGTTTTGTAGATTGGATTTTCTTTAAGGAATTTGTTAATGAGTCTTATTCTATATATTTGAAAATACTCTTTGTAGTCCTGAAGTTCTGCTGCAGTTTAATATGTTTATCAGACTGTCCTGGTTATATAGTTTCAGTCAGCAGAGTATCTAACTGAAAATCTGTCTGGAGTTATTTTTGCGTGTAAATGTTTCCTATTTTAATTCAGAATACAGCTATGTAATATTTGAATCTGCAGAGTTTTTTCCTCCCTGTATCCTTTTAGGCTGCTCAGACATTTGTGATAAAGGAGGGGGTGTACGTATCTGGAACTTCACCAGAGACGATGCATAACCTGCTCTCGGAAGTCGCAGAGTATGGAACCTATTATACACGACTAAGTCGTTTTTCCCTTCAGCCAGTTTTAGATTCTTCATACAGCAAAGGACTTGTCTTTCAGGTAAAACATTGTGTTAAATCATCTAGATATAATGGGTCAGTTACTGTAGGTACAGAAGGGAACCTTGACTTCGTGTAAAGCTGGAATTGCTGCATTCGTCAAAACTGCAAAGCATTTTAAGCATAATGCTCATCCCAGGTCAGCAATGATCAGTGCCACTGTGTTGAAATCACAGCTCAGTGTGCTTAGGGCTTGCTTGCACTGAAACACATGGTAAAAGATCTTCATTACCTGAAGATTTGTTCAGTCATAATGTTCTGTCAAGAGCTAAAGGAATGTCATTTTTAGGTGTTTTAAAAACATGACATATTTATACATTAAGATTTATAGAATTAAAATACGAGGACTTTATTAATACAGTATGTATATATATAATATCTATTTTTTGTAAAGTTAAAAACTGAAATAGATAAATATAGTATTTAATAGCTTTACTTTTTCCCAGTTCAGAATTATGTGCAAATTTTCCCGGTCCAGCTTCTGTGTGTTACGCTGAACCATACAAACACTGTGTAATACCGGGTGTTGTCATCTCTTTCTAGTGAATAAGAGTTGTTAGGATTGGTTATAAAAATGTATTCCTTCTAACTATTCCATTTTCAGCAATGTTAACAGAAATTTAGTAGGAAGGTCTCCCTCCTTGCCTTGTTAGAAAAAGTTCTAGACGAGTGTTTTCCAGTATCCAGTTTAGGCATGAAAGTAAGGAAGTGGGTTTCCCTAGGTTCCTATTACAGCTGTTGGAGAACGAGGTAGCTCCTCAAAGGGCAATGTGAAGAAGCTGAACCATGAGGCTTTATTATACTGATCGTGGGTACAGGCTCCATGTTTTGTACGTGTAAAGAGTACAGAGGAGTCATCTGGCTAATTCGAATGTCTGAAGTTTCATGGACTCTTGCTTTCCCCTTACTTCGGTGTGCAGGTCCCTCTTACCTGCATATGCAAATTATTTTAGTAAAAGGGGTTTTTATATTGGTGCATTTGATGTGAGATAGACTATTAACAGCTTTAACAGTAAGACTTCAATTATTTTCTGTTGATACTAGGCATTCACAAGCGGGTTGAGAAAGTATCTTCAGTATTACCGAGCCTGTGTTTTGTCAACACCGCCTACTTTAAGTCTTCTAACAATCAGCTTTCTCTTCAGAAAATTAGGTCGTCAGTTGAGGTAAGAGAATAATATTAAATATTTAAGCTTTTCTTAGCAGAAAAAGGAGACAAGTTATTTCTTCACATACGCTAAAAGAGACAACGTTACGTTTGCGTTCTTACATAGCCTTTCAGTAATTTTCCTCTATTTTAACAGAAAGATTTCTTTGTATCCAGAAGATTCTAGGGAAAACGTGTAAGGTCTTTATATTGAGTTTCTTTGTTATCCCTGTTATCTTTCAGCTGATACAGTAGGGTTGTTGTATGATACTCAACTTTAGCGAAGTTCACCACAGTGATCTGAGAGCTTCTGGTTGAAATTGTTACATACGCTTTAATACTGTTTTTCAGGTATTTAGCTGAACTTTGTGGCATAGGAACAACAACGCTGGGGATCGGTGGTGGAGCTGGTGCTTCATTTCCTACGGTGATAATGAATTCAATGTTTCTGTGTTTGGTTTGGGTTACAATGTTAATATTCCTCAAAATTAGGTAGGATTTTACATTAAATTTTTAGTTGTGGTCTCTCTGTTGCCAAAGATGTGACCTTGGACCTCCAGTTAAATGCCATGATCCTTTAGATATTTTAAAATTTGGAATTTTTTCTTGCGTTTTCAGTTCCTAAAGTAAACAAAGGACCCAAAAAAAGCCTTAGAGTGCATTTGATTTCATTCCAAAGATGTTTGTAGCAAGTCAGATGAATCCCACTCTAAACCTACCTCTTTTCCTCCAATGACTATAAAGTGAGCTTGAGGTAACTAGCTCAGATAAAGTGATCTTAACTGCAGATAGCTGGAGCAGGTGATAAGAGTTCTGCCTTCTGTGCCTAGTGAAACATGTAAAGCTGTGTATTTATGACTCTCTTGTTGTTAAAGCCGTAGCAAAGCTCGTTGCCTTACATTAGAATATTTTTCTCTCTGTTTAGGGTGTTAAATTGCTTTCGTACTTGTACAAAGAGGCTCTCAACAACTGCAGCAATGAGCATTATCCAGTTCTTCTGTCTTTGTTGAAGACAAGCTGTGAACCATACACAAGGTGTGTCCATACTGTTCTCTGCGTAGTTATGTTTAAGAGCAGTTCTGATCAGTAATCTGATGAGTAACTCTGCTAATTTAACAATGGCTTTTACCATTTTCAGAGAAAATATAAGATGTGGCAAAATACATATTAAAACCAACTCATTTTACTGAATCCTTCTTTCCCTCCCTTTTCCAGCTCAGTAACACCATAAAGGTTTTATGTGTGACTAGATTAGTAAATACATGCATGTAAATAAGACTTCTGCTGCTGATCCAGGAAATTCATACTGGAATTTAAGACTCAGATAAACTTCTATTTTTTTTTCTTCTTATACCTGTAGTAAAATCCTGAAACTGTCAATTCTCATCTTTCTCTTGGTGTTCCACAAACTGGGAAGGTTCATGCTTATTTCCGCTGTTGTTTCCGCTGTGCTTTTCAGTAAGCAAAAATAATAAAAAAAAAAAATCTGTTGTTCATTAGGTAGATGTAATAATAGGAAGTAGAGTTCCTTGACTGCAACAGTTTTATTAAACAGTGCACACGACTTTAGAAATTGTTATAGACTTCTAAAGAAACTCTGATTTTTTAAAAATAGCTATTTTTAGGGTTTATAGCTGTAGTCCATCATCGGTTTACAAAGATACTTAATAGCTGTATTGATACTACAAATACAAAACCAAAATCTGTCAAAATACTCTTAAGGTTCCTCTCATGGCTACCCATCTGGTTTTTTCTTCCTTCTATGTAAAATGCCCTTTGGAAAAATCTAATTTCAGATTTACCAGAACATTCATTGAAATATCTTCGCAGCACCTGCCCTGCAACTTACAGAAAATAGTCAGATTTCTGAAATACCAAGGGCAGAAAGTATGCCTATAGTATGGGATGTCTGCAGCATTCACTACTAAATTTGGTGCAGATCTCTGTTGAAACATCAGTCACGTATGATCAGAGCTGCCATGGAAAGAGACCTCCGTAATCTGGAGAAAGTGTTGTCCCACTCATTTGTTAACCAAAATGAAATTAAGTAACAGGTGCTGTTGCTTAAATAAATTGTAGGAACACCAGGTTTAACACTTTACAAGTTCTTAACTTTTTACTTACAACCTTAAAATTGAATGGTTGTTCCTGTGCTAAATGTTTCCTGTTTGTTACACTGACCCAACGTCTAGAAACAGTGTTAGTATTGCAACCCGTAAGAAATGAAAAGATGAGCTTCAAGGTGCTCTGAGCCTTTTTATCCATGGCTTCAGATAACTGGATTTTTTAATTTCTCCAAAGGTTTGGTTTCACACAGAGGAAATACGAAAAAGCGTGAATAAATATTCCAAAACAGTAGTTGTCGTTATTGCATCTATATTAGAAATGTCTCTAGGTCTGGGGAAAAACTGATTGGGGTCGCACCTTTGTTCTATACCCTTTCAGTTTCTCCTTACTAAAGTTAACCTCTCTTGAAAATAAATCCTTCCTCCTTATCTCTCCCTATGCTATTGATGTGCTGCAAAGATTTCTAAAAATTTTTAATACATATTGGTAAATTAATATACAGAAATAAAAAGATTGTTTTAATTAAAGCAATGTTCTTTCATCCTAAAGTAATTATCACTGGAATGTTCTCTATAAAAATGCTTTCTTATAAGAAGAATGTAGAGACACAATCCTGTGCGTGTGTTTAAATAAGAGAGTGACAGCAATTAATTGCTGGTTTTTATCCTGCCTATAGCTTGTGTGTTTTGCTGTTTTAAAGAATATACTTCTTGTTTGGTTATAATAAAGTTGAGAAGGAATTTGCAATATTGTACGATTACTATTTTTTTTAGGTTTATCTACGATTGGGTGTATAGTGGTGTATTCAGAGATGTTTATGGAGAATTTATGATCCAGGTGAATGAAGATTATCTTTGTTTCAGAGGTACAGTATATATATATGTGGAACATTTCTAGTTTGTAAAATTGGTGCTGTTAATTAAAAATATATACTTTGATCTTTTTGTGTGATATGTAGATAAACATTACTGGACTCACGGTTATGTTTTGATTTCGAAAGAAGTAGAAGATTGCGTCCCTGTATTTCTTAAACATATCGCTAACGATGTATACATATGCGGGAAAACCATAAACTTGCTGAAATTGTGCTGTCCTAGGGTAAGTTTTGGTTCGGTTCCTTCTTGTTACATTAACTGGCTCTCTTCAGTTTCTAGGTTTTTATAAAGTTTGCTCCTTCACTGACAACTGGTATTGCATAAGTAGGATGTTGATTCATGAAAGGCAGTGACTTGCTTGCAGATAGTTGTGAGCCGATTATCCACTCAGCTTGCTAACTGCAGAAATACAGATTTCCAGCAGCATCGAATTTATCAGATGCAACGTGTGTGCTGTATTTATTATTTTCCTTTGCATTGAAAACAGAAATGTTTTAGGCTTCCAAGCAAGTGCCTTCCATTGTTCACACAACTCATACTCACGTTTTTTTTTTTTTTAAAGGTGCCTCACTTAGCAGGTCTTGACTCAGTTCTGCGTAGCTCTTGTATTTCAGCTCTATCACTACATTTCCAAGAAGTGCTGAGATAGTTTAACATGTTTTTCTTATAAAGGACAAGACTTGTCCTGCAAAATATGAATAAAGAGAACTTTGTCTTCCTTCTTCTCTGTGTATGTCTAACAATGAAACAACCACAGAGGTGTCTAAAGTCTATAGGCACTCTTGCCAAATTAACTAATATTCTCTTTATAAGATCAGAGATGGACAGTCTTGACAGAGCTGAGCAGCTCAGTAACAGATGTCTGCTATCAGATACCAGGCATAAGCCAAGTATCTCAAGTGAGATGACCTTCTGCTAGTTCTCCTGAGTCTGCTCCGATAAGGACTCTCAAACCATGACTTGAGTGTGCGAGTAGTACTGGATTTTTTATAAAACAATGCCAGCCATCAATTCCATTCTAAATTACATCTTTATCGGTTACTAACACAGTATCCTAATATCCCCCAGGATATGGGGCACCCAGGTTCAATCGTCTTCCACCTATCTGAGAGTGCCTGTCTCATTTCATCCCTTTCCATAATAATGCTCTGAACATCTGGCTCTTCCCTTTTGCTTAGGCTAACACAGCCCCAGGAACACAGCTCTGGGCATCCCATCTTCTGGCTTTTACCAGCAGACTGAGATCCAGCGTGAGCATGCATGTGCACCCTCTTTTCGTTTCTTTAAAGCTCACTTACCATTTTCTGCACTGAGTAGAACAGCTTCAGAGACTGAGGGATGTTGAGGTGAAGCAGAAGGACCTAAGATACTTAGCTTAGAGAACAGGAACTCTGCGATGTGTACTGGCTGCATTTTCGAGACGTGTATCTTCAGTAGAGCTCTTTCCTGTAGGTGCGTGTTATTTATGTTCCTGTCAGTTCCTATCAATTGGGGAACTGGGAGGGATATAAGTGAACAAAACCTAACTTTTGATAGAAGAGATGCAGTCAGCACTGAGTTACTCAGGCTCAGTTAGTTTGGATATTCAGAAAAGCAAAATTTTAGGCATATAGAACACGACTAGTGTAAGAGTATGTATCAGAGTTTAGATGCCTGTCCAATTCAGGGTGAAAGAGGGGAGCTGAGAGAATTTGACCGTGATCCAAGTTCTGGAGCGTTATACCTCTGTCTCCTCCTGTTGAATAATAAAAATGCTAAACCTGATTGTATTATTAAATATTTTAGATCCTGTGTGAAGGCTTGATTCAGTATCTTGAAGCATTGCTAAGTTAAAAAAAATCATGTGAGTTCATAATATAACATATTACAATCTTCAAAATGTATTTTAAAGGAATTTTCTCATTTTTCAGCATTATATATGTTGGTCAGATATACCTGTTCCCCGGATTTCAGTTATTTTTTCGCTTGAGGAGCTCAAAGAAATAGAGAGAGATTGTGCAGTGTACGTAGGTCGAATGGAAAGAATTGCCCGGTACAGTTCCATAAGCAAGGAGGAAAAGGTAAATGAGTAAACAAAAACCTTATTTTTGGGATTTTTAAAAAAAATACTAATTTGGGGGGTTTTTTCTAACTTTGAAAGAGTTTATCTTCATGGTCAGAATTTTTTTCATTGGTCAACTGCTGTTTTAAATTGTTATCGCAACAAACAAAATTATTTAATATAACGTTTAAATGTATAGGTGGTGTGTGGTTACTTGTTCACAATTTCATATGTTAAAAGAGTTTTGGACTTCATCACAGTTCTTGGCAGCAGCAGCTTTGCCCTCCTACTGAGCAGTGTTGAAAACATGGTTAGGTTCTAATGTAACAAATGCAACTAGCTGTTATTAACCAGCTAAGACTCTTTTTGTAATTTGCATAGCTAATTGTTTTTCAGATGCCATCAGTGTACGATGGGTTGTGTACAATCTATCATATATGATGAATTGGGTTTGCTGCTGGGTCTGGAGTATTAACTTTCAATAGACTTATCACTTAATAATTGCTTTGTTCATATGTCTGTACTGTAATCACAGATTAATAACCATTGCAAAGTGTTTCTTTGCAACGGTGTATTCTCAAGGCAAAAATAATAGAACAAATTTCCATCTGCACTTTTGTTTGTTTGCGTTTTTTTTTTTTTTAGGATTTGCGCATGGAAATAGCCAAACAAGAATTAATTGTTCATGCTCGAGAAACTGCTAGCAAAGTACTAAAAGCCATTAATGGTAAGTTGCAGTGGTGTTTGATGTGTTTTTCTAGGGGGGTTGTTAATGTAAACTAACAGTGTCTTTGTTTACTACAGATCGACAAATATCGGAACGAATGGCTTTGGATGCAAAGAAACGGGAACAATTTCAGAAGCTGAAAGAGCAGTTTGCAAAAGACCAAGAGGTATTTCTGTGTGTATTTCTAAAGCCTGGCTGTATTTCTAAGCAAATAATTGAAATGATATCTTGATTTATTGTCTTGAAGGTGAATGAATAGCTTATGGGGTACAAATAAGAACTTTTTCCAGATGTGTGCTTAACAGCTGGTATTGAAAGTGGCTTTTAAAAGTGTTAAACATTTATGCAGCGTCGCCTTGCAATAAAGCAGGAGGAGATTGATGATGATTTCAGCTACGCCCGAGAGCTGAGAGAGAGAGAAAAAAGACTAAAAGCTTTAGAAGAAGAACTGGAAAAAAAGGCAAGGTAAATATATCTTGAGTAGTCTCCCAAAGCTTACATGCTCCAAAACCATCGTGAAGAGCTCAGGAAAAATTATTGTGTATTAAAATTTATAGTGCTTGAACTTCCCAGACATTGCTCTATAGGGGTAATGTTTGCAGTTAAAAGATGGCTGTAAGGATTTTTAGTAATCTATGAGCAATTTTGTGATTGAGGAATGGTAGTGGCCCAGAAATCTGGGACCCACTGATTTGTGCCAACCCTATCCGGTCTGGGTTTTGTTATGATCGGAATTTCAGGAAAAAACTACGTCTTACAATTAAAAGCTGAGCCCACAGCAAAAACGGTCACATGTATGTCAAAGCAGAAGTAAAAAGTAAACGAGTAAGAAGATGGAGGATTGATAATGCTTTAAATTGCTGTGGTGCATCTAGTTGTATTTCACTTTCTTCTGTTGTATCTAAAAATACTCAAAATAAATGAATGACCTACTAAGAGCAGTTACAGAAATACATATTGACTCAGAATACAGTTCTGTTTTCTCCACCTGTTCATTCTCTGTCATTGAAGCCTCTGGCTTCTACTTTTTAAAAAGTGCTTCTCAGTTCTGAACTGCTAACTTACAGAAGAACTGCTAACTTACAGCAGAACTTACTCTTTAGAAGAAAAGATGAAAATCTCTAACTTAGCTTTATTTTTACGTTCCTTTAGGCAGGAATTAATTGACCATTATAGCAAACTTTCTGATGATGCAGCCCGTAGGGAACAAAGAGCATTGTGGAAAATCCAGAGACACAAGTTGGAAACAGCCCGTCTTAAGTTTCTATTAGAAGATCAAAAACGCATCGAGGTATCTTCTGAAAAAGTTCGAGAAATGTAATTTAGAAAATGGTACTTGGTACTTAAAGACTTTTGATTTTATTGTTTTTGCTTAAAGGAAATGCTTGAAAAGCTTCCAGATGGAAACTACAGAAGAAAATTAGATATTATTCCTTATAAACAGTGCCAGTTGGCTTTAGATAAAAATCCTGTTGTGAAAGATCCACATTCACAGGTGAGTTTATTTTCTTACATAAACTCCAGGCTGCAGTTCCAAGTTTCCCTCAAGGGAGTTCATTTCATAGTTCATTTCATTTCTGTAAATACAACGTTCACTGTAACAGCAGGGTGAGTAGTTATCACTTTATAGTACATCTGAAAAATTGGAACATTTTAAATCTTACATGTAATAATGTGGTGCCCTAATAAGTAGCTTGATTATGTGACTAGCCATACAATGTAATAATTATTTCTTTTTTTAGGTGTCTTCTATGAAACCTATGCATTCTAATGAGGCAGTTGGCAGAAAGGAATCTGAGCCTGGACTGGAATATGCTGCTTTTGCTGACAAAGCACTGCCCGTGCCAGAGCCAACAAACAATAATGCTGACGAGCATCTCCAGCCTAAAGCAGCAGGACCGGAAGGCGGTCTCCAAAGTTCAGAGAACACATACAGTCCCCTATACAGTGCTGATTCCTTGCCGGAATCCAGTGTCAATATAGAAGATTTCTTATCAAAGCCACAAGATGAGCAACCTGCTGCCATTAGCGTTCAAGGATCTTTGCTAGATGAAGCATTCCGAAATATTAACTCGGATCTTTCTGAGAGTTCTGAAGTAAGTGAAAATCAGCCTGTCTTGAGAGGAGCACTGGAAGGAGAAAACAATGCACCACTGCATCAGCAAAATGAGTATGATTTTAATACAGTTCTCAGACCTTCTGCAGCTTGGCAGGGACACGTTAGAGTTGGAGAAAATGTATTTGATGTGGAGTACAGGCGGCCGCGGTGGAATATTCATGGACATGCATCTGATGCCAGCATTAGAGTGGGGGAATATGTCCCTCATGTGGACACTTACCAGCCAGATTCAAGTTCTTACGGGCATTCTTCAGACTCCCATATAAAAATCAGCAGCAATACTTCTGAAGTTGAATCTAGCCGACCCCGATGGAATATCCATGGCCATGTTTCTGAAGCTCATATTAAAATTGGGGAATATGCTTCAGAGGTAGAGCCTTCAAGGCCTAGGTGGAACATTCATGGGCATGCTTCAGAAGCCAATATTAAGATT
Source organism: Buceros rhinoceros silvestris (assembly GCF_000710305.1). Classification (NCBI taxonomy): domain Eukaryota; kingdom Metazoa; phylum Chordata; class Aves; order Bucerotiformes; family Bucerotidae; genus Buceros; species Buceros rhinoceros. The sequence goes on along the minus strand of NW_010396764.1, from coordinate 28,812 downwards.
GGAGAGTATGTGTCAGATGTAGCTCCTCCAAGGCCTCGTTGGAACATCCATGGGCATGCATCTGATGCCAATATCAAGATTGGTGAAAATGTGTCAGAGGTGGTCTCGGCTAGACCTCGTTGGAGCATCCATGGACATGCTTCACAGTCGCACATCAAAATTGGAGAACTGGTTTCAGACACAGAGCCTTTGAAATCTCGTTTGAGTCCATTTGGCCATGCATCCCAGTCAAGCATCCAAGTAGGGGAGTGGGCCCCGTGTGCAGAAGATGATCCAATACCTCATCGTAAAACCATTTCAGGTCCTTCATCTGACTGCAC
>NW_010396764.1:17622-28327 GCF_000710305.1 Buceros rhinoceros silvestris | reverse complement strand
CTGCTGAAGGGAGCAGGAAGGAAGCAAAAAAGTCACAAGTTAAGGAAGAGACTTTACCACAGTCACAGTCGTCTGACAGTGTTCCAGCCTTTTCTGACGCTGATACTAGAGATGACCAAAAAGAAAATGTAACAGAGGGGAAACAAGAAGGTAAAAACAAAACTAGGTTTATTCAGTCAGCATTTGTTTAAGGGCTCATAAAAGTAACTGCAAATGTTTATGTTCAGAATGGGTACTTGCTACTTAATTCTTTGCATACCTTTTTGGACACTGGTAGAATTCAGAGGAAGGAACTTGAGCTTAATCTGATCTCCTGTATACAAGAAACAGCATTAAAAGACTTCTAACCTGAAACTGTGTGAAACGGGACCTTGTGTGTCTCAAGTAGAGAACGTGTATAAAACTGCCTGGGTGGGACGATGGGGAGGTTCTGTTACTGGGGTGGTTCTGTCACTGGGGTGGTTGTTTCTGTGGTAGCCTATAGAGAAATTTTGGAGAACTTCAGATCTGAAGTATGAACTAAGTATTATAAGCAGGTCTAAGTAAATGCTGTCTTTAATTTACTTGTAATTACAGTAATTGCAGATGTGGTTAACAAGGGCGCTCCTCCAGATCCCTCACAGAGCTTACAGGTAAGAAATAAAGTAGTTGTCGAGAAGGCTTTCTTTCCCTTCAAAGGATTAAACACGCTGGTAGTTAAGGTAATAAGTTTCTGTCCTAATCTAGTAATCACTGTAATACCATGTTGTTTTTGCACGTCAGAAAAGTACAGGTGAGTAAGCTCTTTTATGTTCAGCTGGAACAACTAGTCAGTTACCTGTCAGAACACATTAAGTGTGGGTAGGCAAAGCCAGCATCTTTCATTACATATGTCTATTTTTTTGTTTTAGGCAGAAGACCCTGAAAAAGCAATTCCACAAGATACGATGCCTCAAGAAGCTTCATTTTCTGAAGATAAAGCTCCCGATGCTAAGGAGGAGGAAGGGGGAGAGGAGGATACATGGAAGAAAGAACAAGCATATTTGAAAGCCTTATCGGATCAGTATTGTATTGAAAAGTATCAAGATAGTTATGATTTAATGTGTGAGTAGAAACGTTGGGACAGTAGATCCACAGAAGATGTGAGAAGCTTGAGCAAGAAAGCTGAGCGCTGGAAAAAATACCTGAGTTACCAGTAAATTCCCAATGGTGTAAACTGTAGTAGCCAAACAATTTGCTTCTAGGCACAAAGATGAGCAGTACATTTGGCACATTATGATTTTCTATCCTAGAGGGGTTTGTGTTTTGTTTGTTTAATGGAAACAGATTTTCAGCTTGCTTAAGTATAGTAACTTGCAATGTTTATATACTTCTAAATTTAGCAGAACTACCAGTTTCTCATCTCTTGCATCATGTGATACCAAGATCGTACACTTTTCCTGTGGATCCTGTGGTACAGTCAGCAACAGATGAAACGGCTGTACAGCTGAGTGAGCTCTTGTCTCTGCCAGTGCTGATGAAACGTTCTATTACTGCTCCACTTGTATCTCAGTGAGTATGTGTTAGAAATAGTGAATCTATAATTTAGCAATTAGTGGCGTGTTCTTCGTTAGTTCTTTTTTGAGACAGGAGTTGCACATAGTTCTATTCTCTTCAGTTTTCTCTTTGCTCGCAGAAGTCATTCAAAGGATGGTCCATTACTAACTAAAAAGTTCAGTTGTACATTATAAATAGTAACACGGACTTATTTTTACAGGTAAATTAAAAATTCAATGGTCTATTTGAAGTACAAGGGCTTGGAGGGAAGTATTTGCTCTCAGACTCATGGATTATGCTGCAGTGGTTTTGACACTTGATTTCCTTGTTTTTAAAAAAAGGTGTATTATTTATAATGGTTGTGCTAGTTTTTATTTGGCAGATAAAAGATAAGGAGAAAAAAAGTCTTTTGATTATGTGAAAGCTCATGCATATTGATCAGGACATACTTTATTTTTCTGTGGGAACTGTAGCTTCAAGGATGTTTTGAAGTTTAATAGAAGCTGTTCTTGTTACTGTTGGAATGTATACGGAAACCATTTTATTAGAATATCTAATGGTGTTTTAAAGAGGAGTTTTCATTATTATGTACATGATTAGCTTCTGTCATGAAACAGTTATTCACAGATGTGTAGAAATGCTTCCTGTTTTGGAATCCTCTTTCTTGTAAGCTTGGATTTCCATTTACTAGCTCTGAGTACATGTACTGAAAGTTTGGTGCAATTTAGAAAGATGTAATTATCTGGCTGAGATTTAGACGTACAGATTGGCTGCCAGAACAATCTGCTTTGCTGAATACGTGAACCTGTATACAAAGTAAGCGAGCTTGAGCTGTGTGCTGGCACAATTAGCCTCTCTCTGATATGCACATTAAGTTGTTTAAAGCTAGCTTGAATACCTACACTGTACTGCAAACTGTGGCATAGACCCGCCCTCAGTGTCTAGTGTCGGAGCTTTACCAGTTAGGATATTCTTCTTAGGGATTTAATAGTCTTTCTTACTCTGTTTGTCTAGGTGACAGAGATAAGATGGAAGTCTATTGATAAAATGGTGCTCCAGGCCCAGCAGCATGTTCTGAAGATCATTATATGTAGCCAATCTGAAAATGTTTCCCCAACACAGTTCAAAACCCAGTTATCTGAAGTAGTAACTTTTCGTTCTGGTATATTCTAGATGAAGAATTTTTTGTTTAATTTTTTTTGCTTATGTGAATCTCGTCCTGTCTTGGATATCAGAGTTAAGCACTGGAGCATTATTCTGATGTAGCCACAGCGGAATGTTAACAGTAAGGAAAGAGTTGCTTGTGAGAATAATACCTTTTCTGTGTTTTAATTCTTAGTGTTTCTCTTGTGAACAAAGCAATAGTTGATTACTACTTTGTGGAACTGAACGTAGAGAAGCATTTTGAAGCACTAAGGCACTTTTTGTTAATGGAAGATGGGGAGTTTGCCCAGTCGCTCAGTGACCTGTTGTTTGAGAAGGTATTTGCTTTGTTGTCTTAACCCTTGTTTTGGGGTCGTCTGACACCTCTGGATTAATTTGGATGGGATTGAGGGAACGGTGTGGATTAGAGTCCTGGCTTGTGCTCTTTTCCTCTTCTGTGCTGGGTCGGGAAGTCTTGTAGCAAGGAACTCTGTTAATGTTGAAAGGACTGAGTCAAAAGAAGGCCTTTGCTTGAAAGGGATGCCCATGCCCAAGGAAGTCCCAAGGAAGAGAATAGTATTTCCTGCTGCTAATCCCAGCAACAGAGTATGAGGATTTGGCACATCGAGGATAATAATGTCAAGCTTTGACAGACAAGCAGTCATGGAAGGGTATTTCACTCTTGCCTGTGAAAACTGGTGCACTCTTGCTTTTGTCATCTCCCATCTGCTGGCGGCAAGGCTGGAAGAGCCTGTTGCCATTTGCTAAAATCCAGTGGAAAGACCTGTGTTGCAAATACCTCCTCTTACTTCAAATATCCTCTAGAGCAGAGGGGAGGGCATCTGAAGAGTGTGCTGGGCTCTCTGATGAGACAGTGTATTTATGACTTACCACTGTGTTTGTGGGGAAGACAGCAAGGTAGGAGGAATAGCCTGGGTTAATAGGGCTAGTTGTCAGTGGAGGTATGTGGCTGTAGGATAGTTAATGCATTTTTCTGAATCACAGGAATGCTTCAGTCTCAACTAGGAAAAGCACTTGGGGGGTTAGACTTGATGCATAGCTTTATTTGTAGGCCTCTGAGGCTGCTGCCAAGTAGGCAGATTGGAGTCAGATAGCTAGTGGCGTTTTGCCCCTCTCGAACCTAAAGGGTGTATTCCCTGCAGCAGGGACGTGCAGCACTCTTGAACCACAGCAAACCGTGGTCCAACATACCAAAATAAATCAGTACAGGTATGAGATTTTCCTCATGCTGTGAACAGCAAATAGTTCAGAAGTTGTTTCTTGTGCTGTTTATGCATCCCTATAGCAAAAGTTGAAACTTCCAATCAGAGTGGTGGAGCAAGGCAGGATAGTCACCACTTCACCCCTCTGCTTTAATTCACCTGTGTTAGGGAGCCAAGACTCTTTATTAATATTGTGTAATTAGGATTTTTTTTTTCACCCCTAGCTTGGATCAGGACAAACACCTGGTGAATTGCTGAATCCACTGGTTCTTAATTCTATCCTAAATAAGGCATTACAGTACAGTCTTCATGGTGACACCCAGCTTGCTTCCAATCTTTCTTTTGCCCTCAAGTATCTTCCAGAAGTGTTCAAGCCCAATGCACCTGATGCTCTGAGTTGCTTAGAGCTGAGGTACAAGGTAAGAAAGCGTGGAGAAAGGTAGAATACTGCAATTATACCATGGTTCTTAGGTACCATGGTAGAGTGAGTATGTTCTTAGTAATGGAATACCTTTAAGAATGGTGTAAAAAATTGTGTAACGGAAATTATAGGGTTTACTTAGCCTGGCCGTTGCATTACATTATTAAAATACATATATTAATTTGTGCGTCCCTGAAGTACTTCTACCTGGAATGTACTTACCACGTTTTTGTGTCAGAAATTGTGTGATTAGCACTGTTATTTCTTTTAGGTTGACTGGCCTCTGAACATTGTCATTACTGAGAACTGCATGAATAAATACAACAAGATCTTCTCCTTTTTGCTTCAGCTGAAGCACATGGTGTGGACTCTCAAGGATGTTTGGTTTCACTTAAAACGCACTGGTAAGAACCATGACTGAACTAGAGAGTGTCCTGTTTAAAATGCTGTTAGCACCTTGTACAAAGACGATTGCTTATGAACAGTCATGTCAAGCTTCAAAAGCCACAATTTTTTGAAGAAACTTCCTTGGCATTTTAGACAGCCCCTACTAACAGAAACCTTCATTCTTTTACAAATCCTGATTTTAGACAGTCTCCAAGGGTGCTGATGATGATGTATTTCTGGTTTTATTTTCAGCTTTAGTGAGTCATGCATCAAATTCTGTTCAGTTTCGACAGCTCCAGCTGTATAAACATGAAATGCAGCATTTTGTGAAAGTTATTCAAGGTTACATTGCAAACCAGATTCTTCACGTTACATGGTGTGAATTTGGAAACAAACTGTCTTCTGTAGGCAACCTGGAAGAAATTCACAGAACACATGCTGAATACCTCAACAAAGCAATCTTCAGGCAAGCTACCATATCTATGTTTACTTCAAATATTTAAGTTACTGGAGAGCCAGTCTAGCCTAACTTATTTGTGCAAAACTGACTTCTACCTCACACATAAAGTAGTCTTCACATAACAAAATGTTCTTCTGTAAGGGAAACAAACTTCATGGCACCTTATGAGGTCTGTGCTTCAAAGCTTTTCCTCAGCTACCCATCCTCTTCACTTCCCCAGGCTCCTTGGACTTGCCTCCAGCTCCTGTTCGCTCTTGCTTCTGCACACTTCAAGTCTACTCAGGACAGCTGCAGCCCGGAGACTAAGGGCACACTTGCCCCAGTTGTGTTTTTCTTTCACCCCATCCTTGTCGTAGGCTTTGTAAATGACTGCTGATTCATTCAGCATGAGCAGTGTGCACAAATAAGCCTAGCTGAAGGATTGTAAAATGCTTGTTCTCTATATTGTGTATGCCTTTAATATATGTGCAGTGACCAGAACTGGACTTTGAAGGAACAAATGTGACCTGAGGCCTCTATCCAGATTTATGAGCAGTGCAAAAGAATCTGTCTTTTTCGGAATCACAAGATTTTGGCCCCTGGTTACTGTATATGAGGCAGAAGGGTGGTGTAAGAGGAGACAAGCTGGTGTTTATTTGGTTTCATCTTGAAAAAGTATACGCTGGAATGATAAAGTGGGGAGATGGAGGGAGAAGAGATGATAAGGAACAGGAATTATAAACAAAAAATGAAATCTGTTCTTTTAATTTATCTCTTTTTCAGTTGTTTTATTTAGAAAAAAACTTGCCTAAAGCTGCTGTTTGTGTACCAGGTGATGGGATGAGAGGGGATTAAAGTTTAAGAAGACTCAGTATGATAATGTTTTAAAATGTCATCTCTTTTGCAAATGCAGATCTGATTCTAGAAATCAGATACACCAGTGCAAATAGGAGTTTCTTGGAAGAGCAAGCAAACTATGTTAGGTTTAGGCACCTTTTTTAAATCACCAATACAGTTGGCTGCAGTCTTGTGGATTTTTGTAAAACAAAGACAAAACCTGTAAGATGGTCACCCCTTTGTATTTTTCTTCCTGCAACCAATAAATTATGTCAGCTACATTTCTGAAGTTGTTTTTGTTCTGTTCTGTTAGGGGTCTGTTGACAGAGAAGGCGGCCCCTGTGATGAACATCATACATAGCATCTTCAGCCTTATTTTGAAGTTCCGCAGCCAGCTGATCTCTCAGTCATGGAGCTTTGATGCGGGGAAGCAAATGGCAGTTCATCCCAACTTTGGTCTGATGCAGCAGTCGTACAATACCTTCAAGTATTACTCCCACTTCTTATTCAAAGGTAAGAAATGGCATAAATTCTAGATTGAAGAAAAAGTCAGCTGACAACTGAAAAAGTTAGGAAGAAGTTTTGGGATTATAATGTAGAAGTAGGAAGATGTGTGTACTTAGTGTGTGTTAGAAAGTGTAGTCCCCAAATGAAAATCGCATTTACTGTGGTTTGCAAAGATCTGCATATCCAGCAGTTAAAGCGTCCACACACAAAGTCTAACAGATATCCCAAAACCGACCAGAAGTTTTTGCTAATTTGCCAAATAAGTGTTTGGTATTTAGCTCTATATATGTGTTTACATTTTTCTTTTCTCTGGACTTGAGTTCTGGAACTTTTTATTGGCAGCGATGAGAGATAGTTAGATACCACTCTGAAGTAATTTGAGATATATCTGCATTACTTGGGTATTACCATTGTTACGAGATTTTAAAATTCTGATTCCCACGTTGGACTAAAGCTCAGGGAGCTCCTAGCACTAGCTGGAGCTTATATCCGGTGCTCCAGGCAAATGTTTTAAAACTGCATAGATCATTTGTCAAATGTTCTTTCCTTTAACATGATAAAATTTCTTCTGTCAGCTTAGCCTGTAGTGTGAAGGAATGGTTACCTGTCTTTCCATTTCTTTCAGATCTTGCTTGTGGTTTTAGTATAAATTATCCTTCCTCTGAGTACAAAGGTAGTTTTTGGGGTTTGGATATTTTTTTAGAAAACCCTTAATTCCTAAAGGAAGCACAACTGTTTTCCTCAGAAGATCTGTTTTACTAGAATATTTTCTAGACTATACTCTTCAGGAAATGAGCTGCCCTTTTTATTCTTTAAGGGTGTCCAAAAATGGTGTCAAAGGAGCAAAAACAGATATTTCAGGATGAGTTAGAATGGCTCCTTCCAGATTCTACAGGAAGGAACGTCTCTAGGAGCCACCTAAGCCCGTACTACGAGATCTATGGTTGCTTCATGGACAGAGATTAATAGACCATTCCGTAAGGAAACTTGCTGAGTGACCTAGTTCTTTACACCCTCTTTATTAAGCACTACAAAGCAAATGTGTGCTTGTTCATCTACACTTGTACCTTCAGTCACTGTGTATTGGAAGATGCTCTCTTTCACTGTGGGTTGATCCCAAATCCATTGAAAGCCAATATAAAGCGGTCTGGAATTCAATGGCTTTGGCTCAGGCACTAACTGCTAACTATACACTTCCCCTTTGTCCTCGCATGTTACTGCTGCTTGCTAATTCCCTTTACGTTAGTGCATGGGATGCTTATGAGCTTAGGGACTTTATATTACCCTTTTTTTCTTCCTTTGTTATTAAGGGTGTTTAGAGCAGTCAGTTGTTCATTCATAGAGCTTGAGGGGTTTGTCCCAGGAATTCTTCTTTGGTTTCCTCTGTCACAGTGGACTTGGCTCTGCTGAAGGTTTCTTGAGCAGGTTCTTTCAGAGGACCTGAACATGGCCCCTGGTCAGTTGATATGGTGATAAGAACACATCCTCTTACTGAGAGAGCAACTTGTAAAAGTATTTCCATATTCGAATAACAGTTCTACTTAGAACTGACATGGAAAATTGCTTTTGCATCTTACTTGAAATACTTCAATTCCAGAAAGAGATAATAGACCTTTCTTAGGCAAAAATACACATCTGGTTCTGTTGTCTTCAGATGTCTGCATTAGGCTTTTGGGGTTTTTTTAATTAAAATGCACAGATACTGTCAAGGCTGGTTTTAGAATATTAATTTTAGTTGAAGCTTATTTTATTTTTTGTTTTTCTTCTAGTGGTAACAAAGCTTGTAAATAGAGGATACCAACCTCATCTGGAGGACTTTCTACTACGAATCAACTTTAATAACTATTACAAGGATAACTGAACTCTATAGAGTAAGGTTCACTGATAGCATGGTAGAACTGAAACAGGTGATAAACCTGTATGCTTATGATTTATAGAAGCTTATGCAAATGCCATGCAAGAGGCATTTTTCTTCAGTGAAATAACCCACCATCTAATAGCTTGGAGAATATAACCACCACGTACAGAGAATGATGCTTCTTAAAATCCACCACACCTACCAGTCATTTGATCTGCTGAGAATTGATGTTGTCATTACTGCAAAGACAGAAGAGCTGAGTGCCGGGTTTTAACGGGGAGAGGGTGCAAAACTGTACATCTGTGAATGTGTAAATGGTGTACGTCCAGTGTTGTGAATTGCCTCCAGTGTAAATACATGTATGTGAAATAAATAACAGGTACTTTCTACATCTGCTGGGATGAGTATGAGGTACAAATTTTCAGACAGACATAAGTACCTATTTATTTGATGTGTTTTTATTTTCAAACTCATACTAATTCTCAGTGTAAGGAGGAGGCTATGACTCCCAGTGGAAGAGGGTGTGATAAAAACACCTGGCACTAAGAAGACCTGCTGGGAGACAGAGGATTTGACTATTCCAGCACTTGGTAATTGTTGGATCACTTGTGCCAAACTTAGTGTTCTTATCCCTGATTAAAGCTATACACCTTATTTTGTGGTTATTATGTAAAACACCTAAAGCAGAAGTTGAGCACCCCTAAAGCAAAGCAAAACAAAACTCTAATTCCAAATATATTCCAACTGCTGCTTTCAGCTGCAGGATCACATTTTCAATTTTACTAATAGTTTTCCTTTTTTCTACTATACAGAGACAATTGAACATTGTACAGAGGCAGTCTCTTTTAAAATATGTTGATTTTGAGATCCTGGAGTCACAGTTGGAGGATATATTAATCATGAGTTCCTTGTCTGAGTAGTGGGCACTTACTTATGTACAGGCACAACTGGCATATTACTAGGTCTGTGGGACATTTAATATGATTATTTTCTGATGATGTGCAGGTAGTTTTATGATTTTTTTTTCTTGAAATAAATAGAAATTAACCATTAAACTCAGAATATAACAACTGTAAAGCTGAGCTGGGTGTTTCTGCTCCTGCTCTGGTGGTACCAAAGTCGGTATAAAAATGTGGTAACATACTGGTTTAACAATCTCCTGTGCTGTTCCTTTATCTGTGCTGTATTTAATGAATTTGCTTCCTTCTGTTCTACAGAACAGGAGACTGAAAGAGCCAGTGGCTTGCGGATTGAGCTGTTTTGTTGCCTGGGTAGGCAGAGAGCTGTTTGTCTACCTGACCCGTTTGTCAGGTGTGTATGTCCAGGCTTGCCTGATGTTGCAGACTGGTGCCTTGTCCTGATGCCTGACTCCCCACTAGAGAGCAGCCGCGCAGCTTCTGCAGGGAGCAGGTAGTTGATGTTGGGGACCTTGGCACTACAGTGTAACTGTTGAAAGAAAGACAAAGTTTTAGCTTTCTCATTAACCCCGTGTCCCTCCTGGAGGAGGGCTACGCTGCCTGCCTGCAGTCTGCTCCCCAAAACGCCTGAAGTGCCTTAGCTGGCCCTTGACAGAGGCAGCGAAGAGAGGGAAGAAAGAAAAAGTGTTTCGGAGCACTAAGTCCAACTCCTGGTACCATTACACAAGAGGAGCAGCCTTCTCCCCGTTGAGCTGTAAAGGAGGCCTCCACGATGAAGGAAAAGAGCAGGATTAGCAATAGCTAACAGCATCTTCTCAGATGCAAGCTGTGAGTGTTTGCTCATGTCCCCACTCTATACTAATAAAAAATACAAGATTTCCTTCTGTGGTGTTTGTCATAAAACCAGCCTGCCCTTGCTGTATTCGCAGCATACAACCTCCCCCACCCCGTGAAAGATAGATACACTAAACTGACATGGAAAAAAATAGTGTGTCTTGACTTTAAGAAAAAATAAAACACTTCAAATTATTCATCTCCTAATCCCTCTTGCTATCTTCATACTTCCAATTTCTAAACATTTATAAAGATAGAGAGGGGGGGAGGGGGGTAGCTGGATTATATGGATTAAACTGCCTCCAGCGATCTGTTCTAACCTCAACTAATCTGTGATCTTGTTGATTGATTCATCTTAAATGCTGCTGTTTGCATCACACACTCACTCCCTGTCCTCACACTGAGCTCTGCCATGCTGATCCCTTTACCAAATTCATCCTTTGTGATGCACCTAATGAACAATACAGCAGTGAACTTAGGACTTCAGGTACAGTCTTGCAGTGATGGCTTGCTTCCTTACAGACAAAAGTCTTTAGAAAAAAATGAGAGCAAAGTATGGAAACAAAGAAACCTCCCCCCGCCCTTTTTTTTTTTTTTTTTTCTCATCATTCTTCTATGGATTCT
>NW_010396764.1:12047-17569 GCF_000710305.1 Buceros rhinoceros silvestris | reverse complement strand
AAAAAAAAACCCCCCCCCCTCCTTTTTTTTTTTTTTTGCTGACCATGATGCTGTATGGCATGGAATAGCCCTTTGGCAAGTTCAGGTTAGCTGGGTCCCCTCCCAGCTTCTCACCTACTCCTGGGCAGGGGCTGAGTGAGAGGCAGAGACAGCCTTGACGCTGCAAGCACTGTTCATCACTGTTGCCACAGCGCTGCTGTGTTATCAGCCCTGCTTTAGCTGCAAATCCAGAACGGCCCCATACAGGTTGCTGCGAAGACAGTAAGAAAGTTAACTAACTCCATCCTGTCCAGACACTGCACAAAGTGAAAAATTAATTTTGATTTGGCAAATACTGCTCGTTCAGAAAGGGCAGTTAGGAAATACCAAGAATTACCTAAAACTAGAAAAACTAATGTGTATTTTCAGCTTTGTGGCGTTATATGAGCACAGGAATGGTTGTAATAGCTCTCTGCACTTCTGCGCAGTGAGACCGAGTGCCTGTTATCCCACTACCGTGCTCTCTTGAGAACAGTCTGCCTCTACCTTCTCTACACTCTCCTGGAAGCTGCTGTAGACAGCAAGGCACTTCTCCTTACCCTTCTGCCAAGGCTGAAGAAACAGAGCTCTCTCTGCTTCTCCTCCGCACACCACACATAGTCTTGTGCCACTCTGCCCTGAACCAGTTTTGGGCTACACTAACACCAGAACACGTACACACCATCGCTCACCTGCCTGCCAGTGCAAATATTTCTTTCCTTCAAATCCACACTTCTGCTTTCTCTACCACATCCCCACCCCATCACCACCAAGCAAAAGGCATAAGCTTTGCTCAAGGAAGCCATATACCACCCAAGTAATCTGTTAAAACAGCTGGTCTAACATAAATGAGGTTCTGATTTAAAGCCAAGTCTGGTAGTCCCACCAGACTATTATGGGCTGTGCCCATAACTAGCTGTGGAGACAGTGCAGAGTGATCCTTACCAGGGAATTGCTTCCTGAGGCCCCCACAGGTCACAGGGAAGTCCCCTGTACTCGCAGACTGCGCAAGTATGAGGAAGCCCTGAACACTGCAGAGCGGATTCACAAATTACGAGATCCTGATACACTATTTCCTCCTGTGCAACAGGGCCAGGTGCCAGGGCACCCACCTCATCCAGCATGCTTTGTACTAGAGCCCCCTTCTCTGTGGGATCACTGAGAACTTCGAGAAAAAAAACTACTCAATCCAATTTAAATAAACAAAATGCTGCTTCACTACCGGTATTTCTGTGAGCAGAGTTTTAATCCACATCCAGTATCTGTTGACATGAGGTGGTGGGGTTTATTTTTCCTTACATCACTAGAAATAAAGGTGTCATCAAAAGTCTTACAGCCAAGTGACTAAGAGGAAGGTTCTCTTTGAAAAACGTGAGAGTTCTTACCTTACTCCAAGCTCCCTACCACAACTGTCGGCGAGGCAGGAGATCTGTGGTTATCCACTCCTCAGAAAATGCCACACAAATACGAAGTGAGGTTTCTGTGATTGATAGGAGCTGGCCATCTGATGTTAACACAGAGAAATGTTAACACGTTTCTAAAGAAATGAAGCCTGTGGACAGCAAAACTCTTTCAGGAAACAGCCATGAACAATATTAAAATAGCATTTTTAATTTTTTTAAGAAAAGAATCAAAGCCATAGCACTTGTTTGTGAAAAAACAACCAACCGACCCAGAAAACATTCCAAAGTGAGAGCTGAGAGTGAAACACTCAGCAGTCGTAGATTTGCAAGCTCACGACGCAAAATTATGGTAAAATTTTACGAAGTCATAAGACAAGTCCCACTACCATGTGAGACTATCCAGAGACACGTCTCCAAGAGCTTCTCATTTCAGTTTTTCATTGCTTTTATGCAAGAGTAGTTCAGGCTGTACAGCTACAGACTAAGTCTACTCGAAGTGTTTCCACAGAAAGCTGTTGATGTCACCAGTTCATTTTGAGCACAAGTCCAGGGTTTTCAAACAAGTGGAATATTTGACCAGTAAGAAATACCATTTTCAGGTTTACCTATTGCAAGTACAAGCTGTAAAAATCAAGAAGCAATTTCTCATTCAAGTACTTAGGACTCTCAAATGCTACAAGGTGTATTCCCTTCACTCTGAAGAACTGAGCTAAGAGATAGAAGTTCCTACCCAGACAAAATTAAGTCTGATTGTCCCCAACAACCTCCTGTTTCCACACTGCTCCAGGAGTAAGAACAGAATAAACCCACTATCATCAGAGCTGAAACCACTATGGGCAGTTAGACTATTTCTACCTGTAGGTGAACATACTGCATCTGTTACAAATAAAACTCCACTGAGTGGCACGCCAAGGCAGCCACACCAAGGGTCTCCATGCATCATTTCAAGCTTCCTAGACCTTTTCCACTTGACCTATATGTAAACAAAGAATGTATTTAGCAGGAAACACCACTGCATTTTCATTCCTCACTGTTGCATTCGATTTCCCTTTTAAAGGATAAAATTGCTAGCAAATTATTTCAGAGTACCTCTCTCCGTGATTTTGGCATTATAGGTGCAAAATAATTAGTATCTTTATATGCAAAATCATTTGGTAGTTAATTCAAGTTCTCCTATGTCCAAACACACAGCTGTATCATTCTCCTTCTCCATACCATTAACAGCGGTCTGCTTGAGCCCCCGGATTAGTATCAGAATGCCATTAAAAAAGACTTGATGCCTTAGTTATGGTGTAAATTCAATACTCTTTAGACCATTCTGTTAAGCCACAAGCTTGGGCAGAGCTCCTCCAAAACACTGTTCCCCTCTGCCTCCCCAAAAAATAAAGACATAAATTGAGAAAAAAATATCTGAGTACAGAGTTATGTGATCAGCTTGGAACAACTTCCCTCCCCCATGTCCCCCTTCTGGACCAGGCATAGCACAAGAGACCACTGTCTCTGCCGATCTGTCAGGAGTATGTTTGACGCCAGCACACCTCCCTCCCCCAGTGCAGTGCTTTTTACCCAGCACTGACTTTCCGTTACAGTTTCCATTAAACGGTTTGGTTCTGGTAGCCCCAAGGGCAGAGGACGAGCAGTACCCGATGGAAGTCTCAAACTCCTACAAAAATTGATGATTTCTAGAAACTCTCCAGCTGCATTGGTTAGCATTACTTGTTGCTCACTTCAAGGTACTTCCTCTTTCAACCACACCCTTCTTCCATGGACTAGATAAACACACCCTCGAGTCTGCCTTTTTCTGAAAGGACTCCAAAACGTCAGAGAAAGGGCCATGCTTATTCTAGTTTGTCACGAATCACTGTTGGCAGTTTCTCCAGGTCGAAGGCAAGACAGAATGAACGTTTACATTCAAAGCATCACCTATTTACTGTGGCAGCAAGAAGGACAAATTGATTATTAGTCCAGACGGACAAGCAGTAGCCCAGCTCTTCCCCCTGTTTATCGATAACTTGTATTTTGAGGAAGACTTCAGAGAACACGATTCAACCTGAGCTAATACCAAGCCTGCAGAGGGGTGGAGGAAGAATTCACTGGAGTACTTTTAAACTCACAGTGCAAGATGGTGATCTCTTGGGAAAAAAGAAGCCTTTCATTAGTCCAAAGGTGTCCCATGATTTCAGGTATCTGAGCCAGCAATAGAGTCCTTTAGAAAGGACTTCAGAAAGCGAAGTAATAACTACAGAAAAACTTTTTTTGCTGATATGGCAATAATGGCAACCAACTTCCCTAAAACCCCAGCTGAAACACTATCAGTAAATAACTTGCAAACGAGTCAGCTCCCATCCTCCTCCCATGTCCCCTGTAATCTTTTACATAAGCTCAAATTGCAAGTCCCTGAATTGCAACTTTCAGTGTAAAGATTTAAGCCTGGAAACAAACTAAATGGTGCAAGACAAGAGAGGGAGGGGAAGAATCTGACTGAGCAGAGTGAACCAACAGGTTTCCCATCTGCACACCTCTCCTACAGCTCTGTATGAGACTCTTAACGGAGTTAAAAGCACACAAATAAACAGATGACCCTGGATTTGAGGGTAGTTTAAGGTTCACACTAATTTGGCTACCTGAGCTTGCCCGAGTCAACTGGCTTACAAACTGCACCCAGGATTTTAGCAAATACTTACATGTGTTGTATGCAAACATACTGAACCTGGATAAACTTCACCATCAAGACTTCCAAGTGCAAATGTGTACCGTCTCCCTTAATACTGCTCTTAACGTATTTGTAAAAAAAAAATTCAGTTGCTTCCCCCCCAAACCCTAGTCTGCACAAATTCTCTGAAAATAGATAATGATTAAATATCAATCTGAAGGTTCACAAGAAATGAACTATTTAATTAAATGAAACATAGCTTCAGACAAGCAATGCTGCATCTATTCCTCCACTGAAGAGGACCAAAAGTCCCTGCATAGAGAAAGCAGTAAATAAATGTTAGAAGTACTATTAGTTAAGACATCAGACAAAATCAGATCAGATTCCTGACTTGCTGGTTTTGTCTTCATGTAACAACAACTCCATTTGGGTATTTGAAATTCAGCCTGCCCCGACATAAAATATTGCAGTGTGAACGAAGGAAAGACTTTCAGTCTCAAAACATTTACATTACTGATGTATATGGAGGGTCAGTCGCCATTGATTTGTTCCAGGAATCCACGATTGCTTCAGATCAAGCACAGCTGAGGACTGCTGCCCATGCATCCAAACATGGGGTTGTTTCGATAACTTAATAGCACTTTGATGATTGCCTTGCTGAATTCTTCACTGCTGAAGGGGTATCAGAGTCTTCAGTTTACAGCAAAAAACAAACCAAGGCAGTTACGAAGATCATGTAACGCAGAGCTCCGAAGCCCACAGTGGGGGTTTACTGCAGTACGGGAGTCTGCTCCTAGTCTCTTGAGCACAAGCAGCTGCTGCAGCAGTCGCTCCCTCCTCTTCTGCATCTTCCTTTTCCTCCTGGAAGCATTCTGCTTCTTGGAATGGATTCTCCAGGAGTTTCAGTACATTTCTTACCTAGACGGAAAACAACATGGTTAAGAGAATTTAGAAAGTAAAGGCAAAATGATGTAGAGAAGAACCTCACACCAACAATGATGCAGTATGTTGTCTTTAATATACAAACTCCAGACAAGCCAAATATTAAACAGGTGAACAATATGCATATCAAATAAGCTGCAAACTGTAAAATCCTAACTGGCTGAGTTTTATCTGTATGGAATTCAAGCTCAAATAACTTGAAATACAGTATCAAATACAAGTTCTTATAACAGTTCCCAAAATAAATTAATTTTCCCATATTCTGCATGTAACAATTCACATGCTGAATTCCACAGGTGAAAGCCCTAAGTTTTAAAAGGTAACACTTAGCACAGCAAGGAACAAGTCAATCCCCAGCTACATCCCAGGGTAAACACCGCTGTGAAGAGACTAAAAGCAGGAGTGTCTTGTCCTGGGATCAGCCTACAAAAGCTGGTGAAATTCAGACTCAGATTTTCAATTCCTTGATTGTTCTACAGTTACTAAAATTATAGCTCCTTCAAAAA
>NW_010396764.1:8027-11948 GCF_000710305.1 Buceros rhinoceros silvestris | reverse complement strand
GCTGAACAGTAAAGTCTCAATCCCCTTACTTGCCTGAGATGCCAGAATGAATGTTGTCTGACAGCGTCAGCCATCATCAGCACCACTACGCATCCGGGCAAACCCAGAGAGACCTTAAGCAAGAACATACCTCTGAGAAATCCCCATTTTCAGCCGCTTCTATGGCATTCTGGGCAATGTAATTTCTCAGGATGTATTTTGGATTGTTTGAATTCATAACCTTCACACGATCAGTCTTCCAGACGTTGGCATCACTAACACTTTCTATTTCTTTTTGCAAACGGACTCTGCAATTAAGCAAGTGAAAACAACTGGTTTGGATGAAGAATCACATGTAGAAGTTCACAAGTTTCCTTGCCTTGATATCCTTATTTTGCAGTTCTTCATGCATACTACATCACCTATAATCCCCTCAGTTTATAAAACGCAGCAAACAGAATGCAAAATGCCACTTCATTTAAAAGCAGCACTGCAGACTGTCAGCAGGTCCTGGTGAGGCTCGAGGAAGGGGCACACTCTGCACATTCACTGAAAAGTCAGATTGAGACACTGGTGCACGGTCTGTTCTGCACTGCTCACAAAAACCATTCAGACCTCATCTTTTCAGTACTTCTATGCTTGTTTATGGGTTAGAGCTTCTGATGCTCTGATAAAAGTAAAGGGATGCAATACAGCTGAGGCAGGCCAAGCTACCTTTTAGCAGGAACATTTGCTACAACTCTCAGTTCCGCTGTAGAACAAGATCACCAGCAGCCAGGTGAGGAAAGGGGTCCTGACCCAATCCACACAGCAGAAACAACTAATGATCTACTAAGGGCTTTTCTTTATTAAAAAAAAAAAAATCTCCTGCTAACACTTAAGTTTTCAGGCTATTAAGTTATGCCTGTTAGAATAGTCTGGACATTTTTTCCCAGGCCATGATTTCTCTTACAGTTACTCTTTGATTAAGAATACTCCTACTCGCTTTCTATATTAATACATAGATTTTTCTTTCAGGAAAAAAAAATTTAAAAGGATAAAATGCTCAGAGGTCAGTCAATTGTAGTTATTGAGCTCTTAAAAGCTCACAACTGAAATTAGTCTATGCTAGAAACAACAACATTGCTGAGTCACGCTGAATACTGGAGCTGGTGCTAAGTGCTATACTCCCATCCTCCCCCAGAACCTAGTAAACAAAATACAAAGATGCCCTTGAACTTTCCCAGCAACACAGGTACTCCCCTTGGCAGAGCTGCATGTTCTTATCTATATACTTTGAGACGGGGTGCCTCTTGTTCTCAGATAAAATGCAGAAATAAGACACTGCTGTGAACACTGAGAAGCCTCACCTGTATTTCTCCAGCCATTCTTTCCAGTGTCTTTTATTCCTGCCGAGTAAATCAGCTGCTGTTAACTGCTGCAGTTTAGAGGATTGCTCGATGCGTTCCAGTTCTTTATTTATATTGGCTTTTGTTCCCATTAATGCAAACAGCTGAGGATTAGACTGAGCCAACATCAGCATCATTGACAGTTGTCTGGGAACAAAAGGAACAAACACATTAAAGTTGAGCTGCCCATCAAGAACCATCCTTTTACAGCCATAAAGTAGATATAAAAACATTCCCAATAACGTATGATTTCACTAGAGAGGATAAATAACAGTACTTCATAATCAACAGAACATTTTTTCATTACACATTATGCTAATTTTACTATTCCTTCCCCTTTCTACAGTGTGTTTAATTCACATTCCTGTGGTACAAAAAGTGCAGACAGCAGATTTTCGGAATTACTGGTTAGGTTTAGATGTGCGATCCTCATCAGATGTCCTTGCAGCCTTGAAAGGAACTTGGAATAAGGAATTTTATTTTACTTAGTTATCAAGATAATACAGAATCCATAGGTGTTTGGGGTTTTTTTTTTATTTCTTTTCCTAACTTTAGTAACAGTATGCAAAATAAGGAGCTAATGCCTACTAATCTTACCAATAATAAATACTAATAAAAACCCAAATGATGTGGGGAAAGAGAACTCATTTAAGTCACACGAGACAACAGTTTGTTCATGTAAATTTTTTTAGCTAGCCAGTCTAAATCACGGAATGAGAACTGCTTTGTGGTAATACATTCCTAACAATACTCAGGTTATTTAGCTGCAGCTTGGACTAAGTTTGTATCTTTTCACATTTGACTGTGTAAGCTGGTGCTGTACAGTAACTTCACCTTATTTTTTGATACCATGTGAGCTAAATTTTATTTTTCCTGGATTAATAACTGCACTCCAGCATAAACTAAAACTAAAAAAAAGTAACAACCAAAGAGTGTAAGTTGCAGCATATCAAGATACACTAAGTATTTTTATTTTCTTCTGTGGGTGCATTTAGAAACAAGGGCAAAAAGAAACATTACTCTCTAGCCTCCAAACAGACAAGTCATCCTATCAGTTCTATTTCCTACTTTTAGTAAGCAGAGATAAGTCAGGTGCTTTGATTCCGAGTTTACATAAGCACTGTCCAAATCTGATTTACGCATCAACATGCCCAGCTGTACGATATCCAAGTGCTATCATAAGAAAATCAGTTACGTGTTCACTTTAACACAGTATTATTCCCCTACAAAGCTTTATATCCATATCATGATGATGTACAGCTACTTTTCACATTCTTCTAAGCCTGAATGCAGTGACTAAAACAATATTGTCTCATCTCTGTCACACAAGCCAACTTCATAGTGCATGATATCTGCTTACAATTTCAAAGTAACTGAAACCTGGAACTTAATTTAAAAAGCAGTATCCACCACAATTTATTTCCCTTTCATTTTAGTGTATCATCACAAAAAAACCAACTAACTAGTAGTATCTCCAAAATGTTAAAAAGCTACAGCCATACATACATCTTGGCATAACACCTAATTCGTATGAGCAACTTTCATACCAGACCATTTTCTCAATTACCTGCTTTCTGCAAGTTGTTAACTGTGGTATCAACACACAGAAAAAGCTGAAGAATTTGGCAAGTTCGCTACCTTCATGGAACACTTCTTAAACAGAATGAGAGAGGGGGGGAAAAAACACACCCAAAATACTCCCGCTTTATCTTTTCCCCCATCTGGGTAGAAAAAATTGGCCAGTGGGTCACATTCATTCTCCGTTTTCCACTGCTGCAAAAAAGTGAAAAACTGCTGCAGTCCCTGTTAGCAGCAGCAGCTGAACAAAACTTACTATCTGCCCACACTCAGAGTAGCCGGACTGCAGACCATGGCCCATCAAATGGGACACGGACAGCACCACACTGTTTTCAGAGCCTTACGTGTGCAATTAGGTTATACTTATCCCAGAACCTTGGTGGCTAAAAGTGATTAATTGTTGACTATGTTGACAGAACACGGTAACATTATTGTTGAAATTAACTCCTTCTATAAAATATGTCTGTACCACTTCAGTATCTGGCACTGTCATTGCCTTAGTCACCAGAAACAGTGGAGTAAAAAAAAAAAAAAAGACCAAACGAAAGGCTCAGACAACATTAGTCCAAGAGCCAACTGCTGCAAGTCACTGCTGAGCATTCACCAGTCACAAAACACGTAAGAATCTGCACTGCTGTAGACAGAACATGATACATCTACTTAGCGGAACACTTTCCAAATTTAAAAATCAGTCAAATATTACAGGGCATGCAGAGTTCACTATGGTTACAGTGGAACTAAAAGCACAGGTCAAGAGCATTATGAAGAGAAGAGTTACCTTGGATCCATCTGTGGTTTGAAAGCAACTTTCAGTTCTTCCACAGAAGCGCACTGACTTGTAAGGTCTTCTAAGAAATCTTCCAGTTTTGAAGCATCACAGTCTACTGAGAAAGAACTCAGCAAGTAGAAAATATTTGTGAAGTCTCCACCTGAAAAAGTTAACTGTATGAGTAATGTGACTGATAAATCAGCAGGG
>NW_010396764.1:0-7947 GCF_000710305.1 Buceros rhinoceros silvestris | reverse complement strand
CAGCAGGAAAACGGGTTCCACATCTCCTTCCGAAGTCCGCCCCGTAGCCGTACAGGGCACCACTCTGAAGGGGCAAATGAACTGCTCCCTCAGTGAGGTGCAAAATGTGAGACGGGGCAGCTCTGTGTAAGGCAACGACTGCCCCACAATTCCCCCCAGGAAGGTTAATTACTTTTCAGTCTTTTGTCCTTCTCTCAGATGACAATGTAGTTGCTCAAGGCTGCTTTCTTGTAAGGACAAGATAAAAGCTACATTTGGGTTTTACTGTAGGTAGTGCTGGGCTGCTAAGTAATAACCTTCTGTGCTCTTCACCAACCTGTGAGATGCATGGTTTCGAGGAGTTCGGACACCAGCTCACTATCGTCTTCTAACTCCAGCTGCATTAGGCCTAATTTCTTCCTCATCTTCTGCAAATAATGTTTCTCAAATTCTGCATCATATTCCTCTTCCAGGATGAGTTCACTGATTTCCAAGGGCAGCTCTGGAACTAGAGCTTCAGCAAGCTTCCCCAGGTTCCACTTGCAAACCTCTGGCTGCTTGTTGAAAGCGTAGCGCCCTGTATTATCAGAACCATTGCAAATGTGCTCAGGGTCATATCTACAAAAACAAAGAAATAGTTAGCATTCTTCTAGTTATCTGGACACAAATACCATGAGAACTATTATTTTAATTACTTTAGTCTCCTCTAGGAAAAGAAAAAAAATTGAAAGGGAACACTCCTTGATTCTTTTCCCAAAGTTACCTCATTAGGCATTTTCCTGCCCTCTCAAACACTGAGAAACACCACAGGCTACAAGAGCAGCCTAACAGTTAGAGGTGTTACAGTTAAAAGTAAGTTGAAAAGGAGAATTACACAACTAAAACTCAAGTAATCTGCTTTGTCATAAAGAGGGTTCATAAATCTACTTTAGAGTCAAAATATTAAAGCAATCACGAGCATCAGGACTGTTCCACGTAGCAAATACGTACACACATTTTTAGTAACTGTGCCACACTGACCTGTCCATAAATCCAAAAGGGCCGTAGTCAATGGTCAGTCCGACTATGCTCATGTTGTCTGTGTTCAGCACGCCATGGCAAAACCCAACACACTGCCATTCAGCAACCAATCTTGCTGTCCGTTTTGTTATCTAAAAGAGGTAATTTATTTTCAGCAGAAGGTATTTCCAACACACTCACGTATTTCCAAGCACCTCCTCGTCTGAACTGATGTTTCTACAGCTCCAGAGGAAGCAGATTCAGGCACTATGCCATACACACAACTACCTTAAGGACAGCTTGCCTCTCTCCTCCTGTTAGTAGCTGCCCCATTTCTCAGTCTCCCATTTCTGCTCGCCTCCTCCTCTTTCCTTCCACACTTGACTTGCGAGTCAGCTTGGCAGCTATAAAACATTCTGGAGACAGAACACTGAAATAAGGGGAACTATTTGACACCAGACTTGCGTACTATTCTAGTCATTACACAAATATATTCTTTTGCTTACTACTAATTTTAAAGACCCTTTAACTACAGGCAAGAGAAAATATAAGCAAAGTCTCAGAAATAAAATTAACTATATGCAACAAAGCCCTACGTAAAGTTAGTCTTTTAGTTTACCTGGTATGTACGAGTGATTTACATGAAGGCAGGTGGTTTACATAAAAATTTATTCTTTGCTAACAAGTTTAGCACTGACAAGCACTTCTCCAATTTGCTGAGAGTGGAAAAAAGCTACAAGGTTAAGTACAAATATTCCAAGAATGACAATTCTATTTAAATGCAATTCTTCTCTGAATGTATGCTTCACCAGAGTTTTGCTGTTGCTTAACTAAGAGTTGTTATGGAATCCTTGACTGCAATCACTGCATGCGCCCCATTGTTCAAATAAATAGTGTAATAAGTGTTCAAATAATAGTGTGATAGTTTAGATATTAATCTTTAGATATTTAATTAAATTAGTCCAGCTATCAACTACAACTAGCTATGTCCTATGAAATCTCAGATTCAGAAAGCTAACCTGGCTTTTAGATAAAACCCAGTATTTCTGAATACTTTACTGAACTGCTGTAAATAAAAAATTTATGTAACCATTAGCCAAAACTTTAAAATTAAACCATTTTCATAGCTTAAAACACTAATCTTCTCAAATAGCTATCAATGTACAGAAATTTAAAGCAACCATTCTCTCCAGGCTGCAGTGTAAGTATAATCTATTGAGGTTTAAAAAATGATCCCGTTAACAGAAGAAACATAATTTTTGCCTCCATCTTCAAACCCAGATTTTTTCCACTTTCCTTTTTTTAAACATATGCAGTCAGGTAAGGAACTAACATTAGAAATCTGACAGGTAGCAAAACCCACAAATGATGCTGGAACAAAAGCTTTGGCTTCACCTTCAGATAGATTCCATGCTTCTACTTTTCGAGATGCTCTCATGTTGGGTACGTCACCCATTTCTCCTGAACGCTGCTTCACCAGGCAGTCAGCCACCCGCTACACTTGTCCAAAGCTGATTACTGGCATGGCTTAAACCGGCAAGGGAGACACACCCTGTACAACGGCTCTCTGCCAGGAAGACGAGAAAACTTAAAAATAAAAACCTTGCTGCCAGGGTTGGGGTGAAAGCATTCCAAGGGTTAGGCAATTCCTGACTGCTGGATGGCTGTGAGCAAATGCATCACACACTGCCAATGACCCGGTAAAGAAATCCAACTCATGAGAGCACCTGAAATACATTAAAGCTTGGGGGCCATGCAGAAGTGGGTACACGGATAAGCGACGACTCTGCAACTCACTTTGACCTTTATTCTTTTTGGTCACGGTTTTCTACTGCTAGCCATACTAGCCAACAAGTGTGGGGTGTACGTAAATAAGAGCACTGTCTCAAGGACGTGCTCATTTAAATTTAAATACCACCTAGAGATTCTGTGAGAAGTACAGATAATGATGTTTGCTTTCTACACAGCGCTGCCAAATGAATCACTTGTACCTTTTCCCCTCCATTTCTTCCACAGTGCAGAAACAAATATAAAACATGTTTAGAGTTGAGCTGACGGCACTTCCCCACTATTCAAAAAGATGGACGTGTTTGTCGAACTACAATGGGACTGGAGTGCTTTTCAGATGGAGAAAGGTATGCAAAGTCTCCACTAAGGAGGAGAAAAACCATGAAGAGGCAATGCTAGCACAGGCAACAGGAGCACAACAAACAATAAAAATGGGTCAATAAGGAAAGGATACCAGGATGGGGAAAAGGAAACCAGTAGTAACTGGGCTGGGAAAAGCAGCCAAAACCAGGAAGAGGCGGAACTGGGCACACAAACATGTCCACAAAGATCTTCGAGTCTCATGATTTGTCTGCCACCAGAAAATAAACATGCCAACAACTACAGAGCTGGACATGCACACAGTAGGTGACAAGCCTCAGTTCTCTCCATCACTCCAATCATTCAAATGCAAAAGGCCTGCCCAGTGAAATGAAATTGTTTGGCACTCAGTGGTGGACCAAGCCGCAACTTTCTTTTGAAGAACTAATGCAAGTGTGCACAGGTTGTGCTAAAGCAAAAAACCAAAACAAATCAAAATTCCAACCAACCACAACAAAGAAACAAACTAACCCCCAAAGAGCCAACAAAAAGACTACCCCAAAACCCAACCACCAGAAAACTCCAACCAAACAAAACCAATGCACAAATTCAAATCCCAGGAAGTGTAGAGAATGATGGATTTTAAGGCTGCCTTTTGACTGCTGGTTGGTCTGTTGTGGACACGCATCATGCTGCAGCCATTCCCTCAGTTCCTACCAGATCATTTCAGATTTCAAAGCACCACATCTGCTTTTACTACTCAAGTAGTATTAGACCAGTCAATTAGTACCAGTCAAGTGTATTAGACTGTGGTATTTTTTAATTATTCTGTTTACCGGGTAGTTACAACATTCTGTTTGGGTTGTAACATTATTTGAACTTCAGGTGATCCAAATGGAAGCATCACCGTATACGAACCACTGAAACATGAAGAGAAGCACCTTACTCCCTCACCCCAAACTCCTTCTTCGTTCACTGAGACAAAAGAAATAGAGTAATAGAAATTCAATACAATATCAACAGTGAGGGAAAAGGTATATTCAGGAGATAGTGTGTGTGTACTAATTAATTTAGCTATGTTTTACTTCAAAGAGAAATACATCAATTCTACATCTACTAATGTTATAGTTATGATTTTTATTATGGATCTCCAGTAATTGTTAAGGTCTGAATTGGTTCTAATGGGTTCAAAATGGCTCTGAAAAGTCACCCAGCCTCTCTGCTGGGCCACTGCAGAAAGACCTGACATGACACTGCATCTAAGACATACTTATCTCACCTGACCTTACCATTCCCAACGCTGGAGGTTTTGCAACTTCCTCAGGCAGCCCTCAAAGTGCTTAATTGCCTTTAAACATTTCACTTTTAAGGCCTGAAGTTAAAGTGAGTTGCAGTCCACACTCTTTTTGAAAGTTGGAAAATGAGAGACAGAAAGTGATTCAAGGTTCTCAGTATTTTACAAGAGGATGCCTTGCAGATGACGTCTTCGTACTGTTAACTCACCACCTGACAGTCAGGGTCAGCAGGCCCCCTTGAAGTCTAAGGCATTCTCAGCAAATGGAGGCGAGTCTTGGGAAGCTCTCCCAGAGCAGAGCAATCATGATTTACTGTTGGAAAGGTTAAACCCCGTTACCCCTTTCATTGGTTTGATCAATAACAGCACTGCTTTCGTCAATACACAGTTCTGTCAAGAGTGTTTTCTTCAAAGAAAACAATAGTTCAGGCAATTAGACGATCCGAGGTATTAACCGACTCCAACCACCTGTGCTTGCAGAAGAAGTTCCTAAAGGCGAAGCCATGGATTTATGAAGAGACTGATCTTTCTTACCTCTTTGAAGAAAGCAGCATTCCTCTGAACACTGTTGTCTGAATAAGCCTCCTGGATTTCTGGATAGAAAGTGCCGATCACATAATCAAGCATCTGTATTCGGATGTCATTTCGGTTAACACTGGGACCTTTGCGTCCTGTGTATTCATCAGGAGGTTTAAAAATTTCAAAAGAACCAAATCTGTTTTAAAATAATAAAAACATGTTTTAGTATTATCTGACACTAAATGTCATTTGGTATTACATGTAGCGAAAACATTCGCTGTTGTTGCCATAACACCACATCATTCCTTAACACCAAACCCTAACGAGGCAGCACACACAACCACCTGTAACTAAACTGATAGACTGGCGACTGAAGCGCAGCTCATCCAAGTTTCTTAACAACCACTTCCACAGGAAAATTCTTATCCTGAGTAAATACACAGGAATCATCACGGCTTGGCTTCGCGAACGAAGATCTGGGAAGGGCTTTTCCCACGCTCACTGCAAGCGATGAGTGCACCCTTCGGGGCTGCACGGTGGATTTTTTAGGTGAGGCATCAGCATGCGTGGAACTGGCTCCACCCTTTACACCTGAGGTTCATCTGCCAGGGCCTGGCGAGCTTGGACGGTGACAGTGAAGTCCTCGGGTCGTAGGTTTGTTTAGAGTATCCTTCTCTTAGATGATGGATGCCTTACAAGGCTGAACGAGCTCCATCTGCCTGGGTTTGGAGTCAGAGTTGTCCTCCTAGGATGGTTGCCCGAAGGCTAGTGAGCCCATCCTGCCCATGGACACACTTTGTCTGACCCTTCAGTTGAGACCTGTCTGGCTTGGGAGACCCCACCGGAGGCACATGCCACCACCAGCACAGCTCTCAACCTCACAAGGGCAGGCAAGCTCCTTCCCCATGACAAGGGGGTGCCCGTGAAAGAGTCACTGCTCTACCTCCGGACATCACAGACCCGGGCACGGGGCGGCCGGGGCCTGCCAAGAACGGGAGTCCTAGAGGGTAATACACAGGAATAGGACTTATTTAAATTACTGGACTATACATTAAACACGTAAGGTAAGATTCTTCCGCATACACACACACAAAGACACAGATACACATACATATACGGGCACACATTCCTTATGCCCCACTTCCTTCTAACGTTCTGTTACCTTACAAGAAGCCACACGACTTCCTGAAACTCCTAACATTTTGAGTTGCAGCAGGAACCTCATACACTTTTTGGGGAGGGAATGCACACCCAAACTTTGATGGTACTACATTAGAATAGCTTTGGAATCAAGTATAGGGCTATAATCCACCGCTACTACCAACATCATAAAAACCCATTTATTCTGTGCAGGGATAAACATGAAAAACCTCTTTTAAAGGTCTGCAGAACTTATTTCTTCCTTCTACCAGGCTTAGTGTTCATCTGCCAAAGATACCAGCTCATCCCATCTGCTGGGTAAGAACAGCAGCTTCCTACAGCCCAGCAAAAGAGTTCTAAGCGTCCAGAACAAGAAATAAGCCAATGGTGCTGTTACAGAACAGTATTAAGGAAGACTATTGTGCTTGGTTAGAGAAGAATAAAAAACCCAATAAAACAGGCTCCTACCTTAGAAAGGTAGAAGCTATTCTCAAAACAACTGTACACCTTTCATTTTTTGGATTCCCATCATAAAATATGTCACGGACGACTTTTGAGTCGGATGTCACACATGTTCCAGCCCTCGTTGTTGGTATTCCGAGGTGAAACATAGCCTCGCTGCACAGGAACTCCCGTATGCTTGACCGCAGGACCTTCCGACCATCAGCTTGCCTGCAACAAGAAGACACGGACAGTGTGCAGGCTATAAAGGCAGGAACTCCCATCTCACCTTAGCAATGGAGAAACAAAAGCCCAGAAGTGACATGCTCTGTCCACAGTCACACAACAAAGTGGTGGCAGATCTGAGAACAAAAGCTGGACCTTCAGATTTCTAGTGAAGCTCAATTAGATGGACACAACGCACTTGCAATGAAGAACAAGCGTCGCAGAAGAAAATCAACCTTCCAGTTTCACAGACCCCTTCTAATCATTAACTCTATTGCGTCAATAAAAACAAGCCTTTCAAAAAAGTAAAAAAGTTTGGACAAGTATAACCATTTTATTATACAGTAAATCACTGGTCTCCTCCGAATAAAATGGCTACTGTTACGCCTCTTGAAAAATAGTAATATTTTGCATCTTTCTGGGCAAGTAATCTAGAAATAGGGTGTTAAATACGGCCACGCATGGCAGTTGCATTAAAAAAAAACAACCCCAGAGCAAACAGCAAACTAGTTTATTTAATAGATACCAAGCAAATGGAACGGGCACGGATGGTTCTCAGCCCAGCACTTCAGAAGCCACAGGCAAGCAGCAGAGCTGCCCAGGGCAGACTTCCAGCACCACCAGTGTCTGAGATTTTCACCGTGATCTCTGTAATCCTCCCAGACCTGGGACCACAGGTATGAAACTAAGGTGTTACCAGGCCTGTGCACACCTCGAACAGAAAATACAGTAAATGCAAGTGGGAAATACGACCTGGAAGATTTAAAGCAGCACAGACAAAACCAGCTAACTAACTAACCCGTCCCTTGCATGGTCAGCATGCCAGTTTTGGGGCTTTCCCACCACCCCTTCCCACGGCCAGGAAGGACTGGGGGGAGGGCACTGCTGGCAGCAGGCAGAAGGACCAGCAGCACAACCAAACCAAACACCCGCCTTGCAAATACCGTTTGCCACAGGGCAGCACGCAGTCAGGTGGCTATTACAGCACTGCTGGCCCCGCTTTCATCGTGGTCTGCACCCTCCCAACGGGGGAAGAACCTCAGAGGAGGAGAACCATGGACAAGTAACCTACAGCCTGAGGGCGATGGACATACACTCTTAATTCCCAGGGGACAATTCTGCCACATTCTGGACTGGCATTTAAACGTTACACTTGCTGAAGATTAGGGAAAAAACAAACAAACAAACGAGGGCCTAAGAGACGACCTCTGCCTCGGGGACTGATCCTCAGCACACAACAACAAGGAGAACCACCTCGCTAA